>NC_068429.1:8858855-8866355 GCF_023373465.1 Oncorhynchus keta | reverse complement strand
GTTTGGAATGAATGATATCACTTTAAAGGTTTGGAATGAATGATGTCACTGTAAAGGTTTGGAATGAATGATATCACTGTAAAGGTTTGGAATGAATGATATCACTGTAAAGGTTTGGAATGAATGATATCACTGTAAAGGTTTGGAATGAATGATATCACTGTAAAGGTTTGGAATGAATGATGTCACTGTAAAGGTTTGGAATGAATGATATCACTGTAAAGGTTTGGAATGAATGATATCACTGTAAAGGTTTGGAATGAATGATATCACTGTAAAGGTTTGGAATGAATGATATCACTGTAAAGGTTTGGAATGAATGATATCACTGTAAAGGTTTGGAATGAATGATGTCACTGTAAAGGTTTGGAATGAATGATATCACTGTAAAGGTTTGGAATGAATGATATCACTGTAAAGGTTTGGAATGAATGATATCACTGTAAAGGTTTGGAATGAATGATATCACTGTAAAGGTTTGGAATGAATGATATCACTGTAAAGGTTTGGAATGAATGATATCACTTTAAAGGTTTGGAATGAATGATATCACTGTAAAGGTTTGGAATGAATGATATCACTGTAAAGGTTTGGAATGAATGATATCACTGTAAAGGTTTGGAATGAATGATATCACTTTAAAGGTTTGGAATGAATGATGTCACTGTAAAGGTTTGGAATGAATGATATCACTGTAAAGGTTTGGAATGAATGATATCACTGTAAAGGTTTGGAATGAATGATATCACTGTAAAGGTTTGGAATGAATGATATCACTGTAAAGGTTTGGAATGAATGATATCACTGTAAAGGTTTGGAATGAATGATATCACTGTAAAGGTTTGGAATGAATGATATCACTGTAAAGGTTTGGAATGAATGATATCACTGTAAAGGTTTGGAATGAATGATGTCACTGTAAAGGTTTGGAATGAACGATATCACTGTAAAGGTTTGGAATGAATGATATCACTGTAAAGGTTTGGAATGAATGATATCACTGTAAAGGTTTGGAATGAATGATATCACTTTAAAGGTTTTGTTTTTGTGTTGAACCTTTGACGAGATGACATGAAACAGCATGAATGTGATTTGGGAAAAAAAATATTATTTCATCTACAACGACAATGAATAGATGTTGGAATGGATAATAACATAACATAATAACATAATAACTCTTAACATTGCACATCTCCAGACTTGAATGAGTGTGTGGAGAACCCAGGCATCTGTAACAACGGACACTGCATCAACACAGACGGCTCCTTCCGCTGCGAGTGTCCAATAGGCTACACTCTCAACTACACTGGAGTACACTGTATCGGTGAGACACACCCCTACACAACACACCTATTCTATATGAATTAACTGCCTGTAGAGTTATCAGGAAACCTGTTCCACAGTCAACTACACTGGAGTACACTGTATCTGCCTATAGTGAAACCTGACAGTCAACTACACTGGAGTACCCCACAACCCTACACAACACACCTATTTACTGCCTATAGAGTTTTTTCCACAGTCAACTACACTGGGGTACGCTGCATCGGTGAGACACAACCCAATACAACACACCTATTTACATTTTTTTTTATATATTCAAGTTTTAAAACACTCACCTAGTGGTCAATACAAATTTAAATACATGAACGATTTAGAACCAGCTCCCTTTAGTTTCCATTCAATTTATTATTTTCATGTTAGGAGAAGAGCAGAAGGCACTAAACCAATGTGAGATTTGATGCAGACCATGTTAGGAGAAGAGCAGAAGGCACTAAACCAATGTGAGACGAGATGCAGCCATGTTAGGAGAAGAGCAGAAGGCACTAAACCAATGTGAGACGAGGTGCAGCCATGTTAGGAGAAGAGCAGAAGGCACTAAACCAATGTGAGACAAGATGCAGAACAAAAATAATATGAGCAATTAGGAAGAAAAAGGTGCAACTTTATTCACGTTACACATTGGCAGCCAAGAGTTGAATTCCAGTGTAGCCTCGTGCATAGTGTCCAGCCTAAACTGACACTGAACAAAAATATAAACGCAACACGTAAAGTGTTGGTCCCATGTTTCATAAACCGAAATAACATTTTCCATATGCACAATTTTGTTTACAGCCCTGTTAGTTAGCATTTCTCCTAGGCCAAGATAATCCATCCACCTGACACGTGTGGCATATCAAGAAGCTGATTAAACAGCATGATCATTACACAGGTGCACCTTGTGCTGGGGACAATAAAAGGCCACTCTAAAATGTGCAGTTTTGTTACACAACACAATGCAACAGATGTCTCAAGTTTTGAGGGAGTGTGCAATTGGCATGCTGATTGCAGGAATGTCCACCAGAGCTGTTGCCAGAAAATCGAATGTTCATTTCTTTACCATAAGCCGCCTCAACATAATTTTTGAGAATTTGGCCAACCGGCCTCACAACCACAGACCACTTGTAACCACACCATGGGATCATGTGAGACCAGCCACCTGCACACCCGATAAAACTGTGAGTTTGCGCAACCGAAGAATTTCTACACAAACTGTCAGAAACCGCCTCAGGGAAGCTCATCTGCGTGCTCATCATCCTCACCAGGGTCTTGACCTGACTGCAGTTCGGCGTCGTAACTGACTTCAGTGGGCAAATGCTCACCTTCGATGGCCACTGGCACGCTGGAGAAGTGTGCTCTTTACAGATGAATCCCGGGTTTCAACTGTACCGGGCAGATGGCAAACAGCGAGTATGGCGTCATGTGGGCGAGTGGTTTCCTGATGTCAACATTGTGAACAGAGTGCCCCATGGTGGCGGTGGGGTTATGGTATGGGGCAGGCATAAGCTACGGACAACGAATACAAGTGCGTTTTATCAATGGCAATTTGAATGCACAGAGATACAGTGATGAGATCCTGAGGCCCACTGTTGTGCCATTCATCCTGGTTTCTGATCCACGCCCCTACTTTCATATTATGTATCTATATTCCCAGTCATGTGAAATCCGTAGTTTAGGGCCCAATGAATGTATTTAAATTGACTGATTTCCTTATATGAACTGTAACTCAGTCAAATCTCATAAAATGCTCATATAACACAGGCTCTACCAGGTGGTGCTCATATAGGACAGGCTCTACCAGGTGGTGCTCATATAGGACAGGCTCTACCAGGTGGTGCTCATATAGGACAGGCTCTACCAGGTGGTGCTCATATAGGACAGGCTCTACCAGGTGGTGCTCATATAGGACAGGCTCTGCCAGGTGGTGCTCATATAGGACAGGCTCTACCAGGTGGTGCTCATATAGGACAGGCTCTACCAGGTGGTGCTCATATAAGACAGGTTCTACCAGGTGGTGCTCATATAAGACAGGCTCTACCAGGTGGTGCTCATATAGGACAGGCTCTACCAGGTGGTGCTCATATAAGACAGGCTCTACCAGGTGGTGCTCATATAAGACAGGCTCTACCGGGTCAGTGTTCATATAGGACAGGCTCTACCAGGTGGTGCTCATATAAGACAGGCTCTACCAGGTGGTGCTCATATAAGACAGGCTCTACCAGGTGGTGCTCATATAGGACAGGCTCTACCAGGTGGTGCTCATATAAGACAGGCTCTACCAGGTGGTGCTCATAGGTGCTCATATAAGACAGGCTCTACCCGGTGGTGCTCATATAGGAGCTATACAGAGGAAACACTCTACTACACCAGAATGCACTGTGTCCTCTAACCTTGACATACCTACTCTGTACTGTGCCATCTCATAGCGTCTATACTGAAGAAAACATATGGAGTTGACCAAACAATAAGGTTCATGCATCTAAATAACAGGTTTAATCTGTGTCTGGATAACCGCCCCATAAACTACAATAAACATTGTTTTTTCTGTGCAATACTGTGATCTGGAAATTCTACTGTAATCTTATCCTTGACTAGTCCAGTTACAGTGTGGTTAATTGTCCAACCGTGTGGTCCTGACCAGATGTTGACGAGTGTTTGGTGGAGAACCTCTGTGGCAACGGGACGTGCTCTAACGTGATTGGAGGGTTCGAGTGTAACTGTGAGGAGGGCTTTGAGCCAGGCCCCATGATGACCTGTGAAGGTGGGTGGTTAGTGGACATGTTGTCAATGTGGTGGAGATTTATTTCTTTAGTATTGTGTTGCAGTCATTGTAAATTTAAACATGTTTTCATCAAGTATGTGATTCAGTATTTAAAAAAAAAATTGTATATACTTTTATTTTCCGAGTTTTAGTATATTGAAAATCGAATAAAATCATGATCTTAACATTGGCAAACGTGTTTAATTGCAAATGGAACATATTATTATCATATTAATCTAGTGTGAAATGTTCAGTAGGAAAGTTAAACCATATGGATATAAATATATGAATATATAAATATGTGCTGGATGTATTGAAGGCAGGATGCAAATTTAAATGCAGAAATGTTCTAATGAGACTGATTATTTGCCTGAAGGTTGTGCTGTGTTGTGTGTGTGTGTGTGTGCATGGGATATCGATTTTGACTGCTCGTGTTGTCCTCTGTCTGTCTGTCTACGTCCCGTTCTCTGGGTCAGATGTCAACGAGTGTGAAATCAGCCCCCTGCTGTGTGCATTCCGCTGCATCAACACCTTCGGAGGATACGAGTGCATGTGTCCCGGTGGCTACACTCTGAGAGAGAACCAGAGGATGTGCCAGGGTGAGATGCACACGCTACACGCTACACACTTACACACATTATTACTCGTCACCCTGAAGGGATAGTTCAACCAAATCACGAGTCACGCTAACTCCCAACACACACACACACACACACACGGACGAACACGCTTACACACTCTACACACTCTACACACTCTACACACTCTACATACTCTACACACTCTTCACACTCTTCACACTCTGCACACTCTACACACTCTACACACTCTACACACTCTACACACTCTACACACTCTACACACTCTACATACTCTACATACTCTACACACTCTACACACTCTACACACTCTACATACTCTACATACTGTACACACTCTGCACACTCTACATACTCTACACACCCTTCACACTCTACACACTCTACCCACTCTACACACTCTACATACTCTACACACTCTACACACTACATACTCTACACACTCTACATACTCTACACACTATACACACTCTACACACTCTACATACTCTACACACTCTACATACTGTACACACTACACACTCTACATACTCTACACACCCTTCACACTCTACACACTCTACACACTCTACACACTCTACACACCCTTCACAATTTACACACTCTACACACTCTACACACTCTACACACTCTACACACCCTTCACAATCTACACTCTACACACTCTACACACTCTACACACTCTACACACTCTACACACTCTACACACCCTTCACAATCTACACACTCTACACTCTACACACTCTACACACTCTACACACTCTACACACTCTACACACCCTTCACAATCTACACTCTACACACTCTACACACTCTACACACTCTACACACTCTACACACTCTACACACCCTTCACAATCTACACACTCTACACACTCTACACACCCTACACACTCTACACACCCTACACACTCTACACACTCTACACACACTACACACTCTACACACACTACACACTCTACACACACTACACACTCTACACACTCTACACACTCTACACACTCTACACACTCTACACACTCTACACACTACACACTCTACACACTCTTCTCAAACGCTGCTGCTGCTCTGTTTACTATCTATCCTGATTGCCTAGTTACTTTTCTACATGTGCATGTTACCTCCATTACCTCCACTACTTCGTTCCCCTGCACATTGACTTGATACCGGTACTCCTTGTATATAGTTATTTAAAAAATATATATATTTATTTCCTTCTTTATTTTTGTATTATTCTTTTTTAAATGTATTGTATTGTAGAAACACCAGTATACATACAAGAAGTATACCAACAGACATATGCTAGTGGATACGGTAGCAGCGTAGCCTAGTGGTTAGAGCGTTGGACTAGTAACCGGAAGGTTGCGAGTTCAAACCCCTGAGCTGACAAGGTACAAATCTGTCGTTCTGCCCCTGAACAGGCAGTTAACCCAGTTAACCCACTAGGCCGTCATTGAAAATAAGAATATGTTCTTAACTGACTTGCCTAGTAAAATAAAGGTAAAAAATAAAAAATAAATACAACAAATTACAGATTATACAAAGACCTTAGTCAACACTTTTTTTTTGGTCACTACATGATTCCATATGGGTTATTTCATAGTGTTGATGTCTTCACTATTATTCTACAATGTAGAAAATAGTACAAATAAAGAAAAAAAAACCTTGAATTGAGTAGGTGTGTCCACACTTTTGACTGGTACTGTATGAATAGCTACTTGTAGGAACTGACCTTTCGAAAGCGGAGTCTGTTTATAACTTTTAACTGGTACTGTATGTGTCATCAGCCCCAGGAGATGTATTCTTGTTTAAGGTGGTCATTTAGAACAAATGACCTCTTCAACTATAATAGGGTCATCACATTGTGCCCTTTCAGCCTCCACAACTGATTTCACATCCCGCAGATAATACCAACAAACAAACAAATAAAGAGTTGAGGTCACCTCACAGTAGTTAGAACTATATACAAAACAACAGCTTTGTTTTTCCCATCATTTCTCCCCGTGGGGCATATAAAATATTAAAACAACTCAGACTATGGTGGGTTTTTACACACTTATCCAAACCTTTCACAGTAGCTGGACAAAGATCCAATATAAATACCAGATGGGAGAATGTCCACTCACCGTTTTACTGCTTTCAAATAGACCTGTGTTTTTTATGAACATAATCGGAACCATCTTACAGTTAAAATCGTGTTTTCTCGTCTCCAGAAGTTGCATTGCAAACACGCGACGTGAATCATTCTAATAAGTTTGGTTGTAATAAACTTAAATGAAAAACAAACTGTTTTTTTTATTTTTTTTTTAGCAAAACAACAAGTAAAAATGTAATGAGATGATAAAATCTCCAGGATAAATAAGACGCATGTCGAACCAACCTTTGGTTATAGAATGCTTAAGGGAGAGCTTGAGTTTTTTTACCATATGAAATGAACTTGTAAATACAAGGGTCACCGAGGTACTCATCTCTCATTTCATGATCGGCACGTAGCCTACTGTACATCATGGAAGTTTTTTTTCCCGCATGTCCAAAATGGGCTAAATTAATGTGGGCCTGTCTACAATGCTTAGATTAAAAAGGGAATGTTAGCTCACTGGTTTACTCCACTCAAACTTTTAATATTTTAATAAAGCTTTAGTGATTAAGATTGATTTTCCAAGCGGTCTCAGGAGCCAAACCCTTTATCGAAAGACTAAATCACGATTGCATTGGGCAGACAAAGAAAAGCCTTCATTGAGAGGAAGGGATGCTATGCTTGGTTTTTAATCTAACACATTTTTAAACATTTGTTTTTTATTATATCTAAATAGGAAGTAT
>NC_068429.1:8663855-8853855 GCF_023373465.1 Oncorhynchus keta | reverse complement strand
TGTTGGCTTGCTGTTGGCTTGCTGTTTGCTTGCTGGGTTTCTGTACAGCCCTTTGTGACATCAGCTGAATTAAGAAGGGCGTTATAAATACATTTGAAAAGTGCCTCAAAGTTTCAAAAATACCCCAATATATATATATATATATATATATATATATATATATATATATATATATATATATATAGAGAGAGAGGAAATTAGCATTTCACTACACTCGCATTAACATCTGCTAATCATGTGTATGTGACCATTAACATCTGCTAACCATGTGTATGTGACCATTAACATCTGCTAACCATGTGTATGTGACCATTAACATCTGCTAACCATGTGTATGTGACCATTAACATCTGCTAACCATGTGTATGTGACCATTAACATCTGCTAACCGTGTGTATGTGACCATTAACATCTGCTAACCATGTGTATGTGACCATTAACATCTGCTAACCATGTGTATGTGACCAGTATCATTTTATTTGATTTAGAATATTTTCACTGAGTGTACAAAATATTAAGGACACCTTTATAATATTAAGTCCCCCCCCCCGTGCTCTCACAACAGCCTCAATTTGTCGGGGCATGGACTCTACAAGGTGTTGAAAGCGTTCCACAGGAATGCTGGCCCATGTTGACGCCAGTGCTTCCCACAGTTTTGCCAAGATGGCTGGTTGTCCTTTGGGTGGGGGACCGTTCTAGATACACACAGGAAACCGTGAATAGCCCAGCAGCGTTGCAAATATTGACACACTCAAACCGGTGTGCCTGCCACCTACAGTGCTACCATACCCCGTTCAAAGGCACTTACATATGTTGTCTTGTCCATTCACCCTCTGAATGGCACACACACACCATCCATGTTTCAATTGTCTCAAGGCTTAAAAATCCTTCTTTAACCTGTCTCCTCCCCTTCCTCTGGACTCATTCAATGGATTTAACAAGTGCCATCAATAAGGGATCATAGCTTTCACCTGATCAGCCTGTCATACAGAGAGGTGTTCTTAATGTTTTGTACACTCAGTGTATAGATGCAGTCTGTCTGTTCTGCCCCTCTCTCTAGACTACAGGGAGGGCTTCTGCTTTACCGAGGTGCTCATGACTATGTGCCAGATGTCTTCCAGCAGCCGGACCCCCACCACCAAGTCCCAGTGCTGCTGTGACGGAGGCCGCGGTTGGGGTAACCAGTGTGAGCTCTGTCCCCTGGCTGGTACGGCAGGCTACAGGAAGCTCTGTCCCCACGGCCCGGGATACGCCACCGATGGCATGGGTGAGAGGTCAAAGGGTTGAACAGTGGAAGTGCCTGTTGGCAGAAGTGCCTTGATGATAAGGCTTGAGATACAGGTTAAATGTGTATGGCTTTCGGTCAGCTGGTCAATAGTTTCTTCTAGGTTTTTTAAATCATTCCAAATAGGACATTATTCCCTTCCCCTAGGCACTAGTGTAGATCTGAAATGACAGGATAGGTGTAAGCGATATGGCAAAATGCCCATCCGACTATTCAAAAGGCAAGATGTAGCAATTACCACATATGAGTTCAAGGAATGATCCAGTGAAAGGAATGTCACCTCGCCCTAGGCCTGGACCAGTGTTTCAGTGTTATTTTTAGAGTGTCAACTTGTAATTCATACTATTTTTTTTTTTCTCGGGTTGTCCACTAGAATGCAAGAGTAACCTCGCAAACCTAATAAACCCTTGAATTAAATCAAGATTAGTAATCGGAAAACAATAAATTATACATGGGACACGGAACAAGCCGATTAAATTGACCCTATAGACGATGGCCACGCAACCTTTTCAGTGGAAAAAATAAATATTTAAATGTTTCTAAATTATTTTTATTTTTTACCCCCTTTTCTCCCCAATTTCCTGGTGTCCAATTGTTAGTAGCTACTATCTTATCTGATCGCTACAACTCCCGTACGGGCTCGGGAGAGACGAAGGTCGAAAGCCATGCATCCTCCGAAACACAACCCAACCAAGCCGCACTGCTTCTTAACACAGCGCGCATCCAACCCGGAAGCCAGCCACACCAATGTGTCGGAGGAAACACCGTGCACCTGGTGACCTTGGATAGCGTGCACTGCGCCCGGCCCGCCTAAATGGTTTTGATTTAGGAAATCTGTTCCCAAGTATTACCACACATCAATAGAGAAGTGATCATGTCTTAATGTAATCAAGGTATGAAATGATTATGTTATTGTCAAAAACAATATCTGTTTGGGCTTACTTCCACTCAATTTACAGTGTAGAAATGTGTTTCGGGCCCTATGACCATCCATTCAGAAAATAATTACCCCGTGGCTAATTGGCACCCCCTGCTTTAGACTATGGGTATATTCTTATTCAGCTGAATCCTGAATGGTCCCGTCTTCTCTGAATGGTCCCGTCTTCTCTGAATGGTCCCGTCTTCTCTGAATGGTCCCGTCTTCTCTGAATGGTCACGTCTTCTCTGAATGGTCCCGTCTTCTCTGAATGGTCCCGTCTTCTCTGAATGGTCCCGTCTTCTCTGAATGGTCCCGTCTTCTCTGAATGGTCCCGTCTTCTCTGAATGGTCCCGTCTTCTCTGAATGGCCCTGTGCTCTCTGTCTTTTGTCCTACAGATATAGACGAGTGTAAGGTAATCCCTGACACGTGTAAGAATGGACGCTGCATCAACACCATGGGATCCTACCGCTGCCACTGCAAACTGGGCTACACCTCCACCATCACTGGAACGGCCTGCGTGGGTAAGGCACATTCCACTGTTACACTTCTATTGGTCAGAACAGTATTATGATGTGACATGGAGTCTGTTGTGAAACCTACTGAGTGGTTGTGATTGAAGCCCATTGTGACTGTTTTTAAAAACCTGGTGAGTGGTTGTGATTGAAGCCCATTGTGACTGTTTTTAAAAACCTGGTGAGTGGTTGTGATTGAAGCCCATTTTGAATGCAACCAAATCTATGATTTGTTGTATCAGCGATTTAGTGCAGGGCGGGAGCAAAATTGCACTCCAATACCTAGGCTGTGTTGGGATACATGGAAAATACATCGTTCTCTCCTTGCCTCTTTGAAGTTGTCACTAATTTGACCATTTCCACTTTCACCTATCAGATCATAGATACAGTGCCTTGCGAAAGTATTCGGCCCCCTTGAACTTTGCGACCTTTTGCCACATTTCAGGCTTCAAACATAAAGATATAAAACTGTATTTTTTTGTGAAGAATCAACAACAAGTGGGACACAATCATGAAGTGGAACGACATTTATTGGATATTTCAAACTTTTTTAACAAATCAAAAACTGAAAAATTGGGCGTGCAAAATTATTCAGCCCCTTTACTTTCAGTGCAGCAAACTCTCTCCAGAAGTTCAGTGAGGATCTCTGAATGATCCAATGTTGACCTAAATGACTAATGATGATAAATACAATCCACCTGTGTGTAATCAAGTCTCCGTATAAATGCACCTGCACTGTGATAGTCTCAGAGGTCCGTTAAAAGCGCAGAGAGCATCATGAAGAACAAGGAACACACCAGGCAGGTCCGAGATACTGTTGTGAAGAGGTTTAACCTCTTGCTCCTACCTGACACGCAGGCGTCCCATCTAGACATCTGGAAATGCAAATGCGCTACGCTAAATGCTAATAGTACTACTTAAAACTCAAACGTTCATTAAAATACACATGCAGGGTATTGAATTAAAGCTACACTCATTGTGAATCCAGGCAACAAGTCAGATTTTTAAAATGCTTTTCGGCGAAAGCATGAGAAGCTATTATCTGATAGCACGTAACACCCCAAAAGACCCGCAGGGGATGTAAACAAAATAATTTGCATAGTCGTCACTACACAAACCGCACAAATAAAATATAAAACATTCATTACCTTTGACCATCTTCTTTGTTGGCACTCCTAGATGTCCCATAATCACTATTGGGTCTTTTTTTTCGATTAAATCGGTCCATATATAGCCTAGATATCGATCTATGAAGACTGTGTGATAAACAAAAAAAAAGCGTCTTCTAACGTAACGTCATTTTTTAAAATTAAAAATGTTGACGATAAACTTTCACAAAACACTTCGAAATACTTTTGTAATGCAACTTTAGGTATTAGTACACGTTAATAAGCAATCAAATTGATCACGAGGCGATGTATATTCTTTAGCTGTCCGTCTGGAAATAATGTCCGGGTAAATCTCAACCAAAATATCCGGTCGGAGACCTGAAGAAATGGCTTGTCTCTTCTTCGTTTGACCAAGAAACAAAGCCTAGGCAAATGACAAGACTGTTGACATCGTGTGGAAGCTGTAGTTATTGAAACCTCAGCCCCATTTATTGTGGTTCATCTTTATCAATGGGTTGAAGTGGCGGATGGATATATATTTCCATTTTCAGTGATCAGATCTTCCTGCGCTTTTCGATGAAACGCACGTTCTGTTATAGTCACAGCCGTGATTTAACCAGTTTTATAAACGTCTGAGTGTTTTCTATCCACACATACTAATCATATGCAAATACTATATTCCTGGCATGAGCAGCAGGGCGCTGAAATGTTGCGCGATTTTTAACAGAATGTTCGAAAAAGTAGGGGGTAGGAGTAACAGGTTAAAGCCGGATTTGGATACAAAAAGATTTCCCAAGCTTTAAACATCCCAAGGAGCACTGTGCAAGCGATAATATTGAAATGGAAGGCGTATCAGACCACTGCAAATCTACCAAGACCTGGCCGTCCCTCTAAACTTTCAGCTCATACAAGGAGAAGACTGATCAGAGATGCAGCCAAGAGGCCCATGATCACTCTGGATGAACTGCAGAGATCTACAGCTGAGGTGGGAGACTCTGTCCATGGGACAACAATCAGTCGTATATTGCACAAATCTGGCCTTTATGGAAGAGTGGTAAGAAGAAAGCCATTTCTTAAAGATATCCATAAAAAGTGTTGTTTAAAGTTTGCCACAAGCCACCTGGGAAACACACCAAACATGTGGAAGTAGGTGCTCTGGTCAGATGAAACCAAAATTGAACTTTTTGGCAACAATGCAAAACGTTATGTTTGGCGTAAAAGCAACACAGAAGCAAAATCAAAAAATCAAAAGCAAAATCTACAATGGAATGGTTCAAAAATAAACATATCCAGGTGTTAGAATGGCCAGGTCAAAGTCCAGACCTGAATCCAATCGAGAATCTGTGGAAAGAACTGAAAACTGTTGTTCACAAATGCTCTCCATCCAACCTCACTGAGCTCGAGCTGTTTTGCAAGGAGGAATGGGAAAAGAATTCAGTCTCTCGATGTGCAAAACTGATAGAGACATACCCCAAGTGACTTACAGCTGTAATCGCAGCAAAAGGTGGCGCTACAAAGTATTAACTTAAGGGGGCTGAATAATATTGCACGCCCAATTTTTCAGTTTTTGATTTGTTAAAAATGTTTGAAATATCCAATAAATGTCGTTCCACTTCATGATTGTGTCCCACTTGTTGTTGATTCTTCACAAAAAAAATACAGTTTTATATCTTTATGTTTGAAGCCTGAAATGTGGCAAAAAGGTTGCAAAGTTCAAGGGGGCCGAATACTTTCGCAAGGCACTGTAAATGATTTCAACAAGGCGCTCAATAACCCTCCCTCCCCTGTTGATCTGTGTTCTCTTCCTGTCAGATCTGGATGAGTGTGTCATGTCCCCCAAGCCGTGTAATTTCATCTGTAAGAACACCGAGGGGAGTTACACTTGCTCCTGTCCCCATGGTTACGTGCTCCAAGAGGACGGCAGGACATGCAAAGGTACAGGGAAACTACAGTTCCCATGATGCAAAGCAGCAGTCTTTTTTTTTCTTTCTTCTTTTTTTTTTAGCTCGATGGCTGTCTGCTGGATTTCTAGATTGGATAGGGTTACTTAGCGGTATTATAGCCTGGTCCTAGATCTGAGTTTTCTGTGCTGCAAACGTCTATGGTCATTGTCACGACACGACACAACAGATCTAGGACCAGGTTAGAGGTTTTACAGCTCAAACCCAACATCTATCAACTTCATTTCAACGGTACCTGCTGAACTGTGTATGCGACCAATAAACTTAAGATTTTTATGAGATTTTTACAAGCTAGCTAAAATGATCTCTTCATTATTAGTGAGTGATTAGTGAGTGCTGTCCACACTATAGGAATAGATTAATGAGAGGACAGATGCTGCTCAACAGCCAGTCATTACTGTAGAGTTGATTGTCCTGTATCACAACGTGGCGACAGACCTATATTACAGTGACTGAATACACTGGTTGAATGAGTCATGAACAGTGCTGGAATGAATTGAATCGCAGCATAGGGGGCTCTGTCCATTGAAAAGTGGTCAACACAAAATAATCGAATGTTGTGTAATGTTTTGTGTGTTTGATCTGAGTGCTTTGGTTTACTGTGTGTGTGTGTGTGTGTGTGTGTGTGTGTGTGTGTGTGTGTGTGTGTGTGTGTGTGTGTGTGTGTGTGTGTGTGTGTGTGTGTGTGTGTGTGTGTGTGTGTGTCTGTGTCTGTGTCTGTGTCTGTGTGTGTGTGTGTGTGTGTGTGTGTGTGTGTGTGTGTGTGTGCGTGCGTGCGTGCGTGCGTGCGTGCGTGCGTCCGTTTAGATTTGGACGAGTGCCAGACCAAGAGGCACAACTGTCAGTTCATGTGTGTCAACACCGTGGGCGGATTCACCTGCAAGTGCCCCCCTGGCTTCACCCAGCACCACACTGCATGCATAGGTAAGGCAATACGTCTGTAGTGTCCGTGTCTTTAAACTGCAGCTATAAGGGTTACCATGGTTATGTTCAATAGGACACACCCTTTTAAAACGGAAAACAAAAAATGACCATTTCTTATTGGACAAGTTCAACAAAGTCCCAACCCTGTTTGTCTGTTTTTTTTTCTTCTTTTCTGTTTGGTGCCCAATGAACACAACTCAGGTAAAATACAAACTACATAAATGCAATGCTCTCTCTGTCAGATAATAATGAGTGTGTCGGGGAACCCTCCCTGTGTGGCACCAAGGGCATCTGTCAGAACTCCCCTGGTAGCTTCAACTGTGCGTGCCAGCGGGGTTACGAACTGGACGACACCGGACTGCACTGTGATGGTAGCTACAATTTAGTTTTTATTTCTTCCTTTCGTCATTCCATTTCTTACGGGAAACATCCACATGACACACTTCATATGAATTATGCTTTTTGTTTCAATAAATCAGGGAGGCAGGTAGCCTAGTGGTTAGAGCGTTGGGCCAGTAATCGAAAGGTTGCTAGATCGAATCCCCCAAGCTGACAAGGTAAAACTCTGTCATTCTGCCCCTGAACAAGGCAGTTAACCCACTGTTCCTAGGCCGTCGTTGTAAATAATAATTTGTTCTTAACTGACTTGCCTGGTTCAATTAAAAAATATATAGAATGAGCATCATTGAACAATCATAAGGAATTGTTCAATATTTTTACCATATCACCATCTCGCTCTATGTAACCTGATGGCTAAGTTTGCATTGCACCGTTGCCTCACCTCCCTAAAACCTGAAGATATGATGTCCCCGATCAACCAATGCCATGGTTTTGGTGAGCTAGTGGTGAAATCTGTATCTTAAGCATACAGTGGGGCAAAAAAGTATTTAGTCAGCCACCAATTGTGCAAGTTCTCCCACTTAAAAAGATGAGAGAGGCCTGTAATTTTCATCATAGGTACACTTCAATACTTATTTTCTACCATAATTTGCAAATAAATTCATTAACAATCCTACAATGTGATTTTCTGGATTTTTTTTCTCATTTTGTCTGTCATTGTTGAAGTGTACCTATGATGAAAATTACAGTACACTTCAACTATGACAGACAATATGAGGGGAAAAAATCCAGAAAATCACATTGTAGGATTTTTTATGAATTTATTTGCAAATTATGGTGGAAAATAAGTATTTAAGAAGAACTGTGGGATTGAACCTCAGTGGCAGAGATAAACCTCCTGGTAAACAAAATGTTTTTGGCAGTTTGGTGGTAGTTTTTCCACCTGTATTGTCAGAAGCAACATATTTTTAAAAAATACATAAACAATGAAATTAAAAGATGAAAATATATATTTATATTATACATATATTTTAAAGACTTCTCAAAGTGGCACTACTGTCGTAAAAGCGTAGGAAATCAAGGCCTACGTGACTGTTCTCTCTAACAGCATTTGGCTGACTGCGATTTCAAGGCCTCAAACCTTTCGCCAACTCTCCTTTTATTGAAGTCTCCACAGAGTGGCAATGCCCAAAACCACAAGTCCTACTGGCACTATCTAAATGAACTCTGTGCCATCGCTCTACAAACAAAATAATTCACTTTCAAAACTCCACAAAAAATAGTTTGGTACAGGTTGACTGTAAGTATTGTACGGGGAGAGAATTCGGGGCAGTGGTTTGGTTTGTGCCATGGACTCTGTAAAAGCTCAAATCCCAGGTTGAACGTTATCCTTTGTTTTGAGCTAAAGTTTACCTGGTTTGCGTTACTCAAAAGCAGTGGGGATGAATGGATATGATTTTTGTTTGACTAAATAGGCCATTTCCCCACATCTATAGGAGTGTGTATTAGAAACAGATGCCGAGTCAACCTGCCAATTCATTATGAAGGGTCAATTGTACACACCAAGGGAATCCATACAACTAGGCAGCTAAAGGCAGATTTGTTCTCCTAGCATTTTGGGTGTAAACGCAATTGAAATACCCTAACGTAGATTTCAAGCTCATATATATATATATATATATTTAGAGGAGCTGGTGCAGGAAACTCACAATTGCATCATACTGCATTGTACAGTAGCTTAATGTTCCAATCTAAATATGCAATGTAACCATGATGGGAACGGTGATGATGATGAATAAGAATTAGGAATATGGTGATGAAGATTAGGAAAGTAACGTTGATGATGATTATTAGGATGGTGAAGATGACGGATGGGCCAATGCATATGTGTTCTTCTGCCTTTTGACCATCAGACGTGAACGAGTGTGACAGTAACGACAGGTGCCAACATGGCTGCCAGAACATGCTGGGCGGCTACCGTTGTAACTGCCCTCAGGGCTACACACAGCACTACCAGTGGAACCAGTGTGTGGGTGAGTACCACACACACGCACACAGAGGGCGCTACTTTGGGACACCGATGATAACTACATGATTTGAAAGGGAAAGTGCAGATTTTTGGCAACTAAGCCCATTTTCTACTTACCTAGAGTCAGATGAACTCGTGGATACCATTTCTATGTGTCTGCGTGCACTTTGAAGGAAGTTGCAGTTTGCTTCGCGAGCCATCAAAAACTTGTGTTAAAGCAATGACAGGAAGTCTACCGCAACAACTAGCATACCAGCAGTTCCAGTAGACTTCCAGTAGACTACGCTAGTTAGCCATTGCTCTAACGCTAGTTAGCCATTTCTCTAATGCTAGTTAGCCATTTCTCTAACGCTAGTTAGCCATTGCTCTAACGCTAGTTAGCCATTTCTCTAACGCTAGTTAGCCATTGCTCTAACGCTAGTTAGCCATTGCTCTCTAACGCTAGTTAGCCATTGCTCTAATGCTAGTTAGCCATTGCTCTAACGCTAGTTAGCCATTTCTCTAACGCTAGTTAGCCATTGCTCTAACGCTAGTTAGCCATTTCTCTAACGCTAGTTAGCCATTGCTCTAACGCTAGTTAGCCATTGCTCTCTAACGCTAGTTAGCCATTGCTCTAACGCTAGTTAGCCATTGCTCTAACGCTAGTTAGCCATTGCTCTCTAACGCTAGTTAGCCATTTCTCTAACGCTAGTTAGCCATTGCTCTAACGCCAGTTAGCCATTTCTCTAACGCTAGTTAGCCATTGCTCTAATGCTAGTTAGCCATTGCTCTCTAATGCTAGTTAGCCATTGCTATCTAACGCTAGTTAGCCATTGCTCTAAGGCTAGGTAGCCATTGCTCTCTAATGCTAGTTAGCCATTGCTCTCTAACGCTAGTTAGCCATTGCTCTCTAACGCTAGTTAGCCATTGCTCTAATGCTAGGTAGCCATTGCTCTAACGCTAGTTAGCCATTGCTCTCTAATGCTAGTTAGCCATTGCTCTCTAACGCTAGTTAGCCATTGCTCTCTAACTCTAGTTAGCCATTGTTCTAATGCTAGTTAGCCATTGCTCTCTAATGCTAGTTAGCCATTGCTCTCTAACGCTAGTTAGCTATTTCTCTAACGCTAGTTAGCCATTGCTCTAACGCTAGTTAGCCATCGCTCTAACGCTAGTTAGCCATTGCTCTCTAACGCTAGTTAGCCATTGCTCTAACGCTAATGCGATTTAGCAACTTCCTTCAAACTGCACACAGGGATTGGAAGGTTGGGAGTTCAATCCCCAGCAGAGTCATACCAAAGACTGTAAAAATGGGACCCGATGAGCTTTAAGAATGTAAATTGGTGGTAAGGCCCTGTGATAGACTAGCGTCCTGTCCAGGGGCTGTACTTGTATTTCAAGCTGCCTCACGCTACAGAAACAGGAAATAGGCTCCCATGAGCTGTTCTGGGTCACACAAGCGAAGACTTGTGCATGGCTACTTACTTATATTGACGGTTGGGTTAAGACTTGTTTTGCGTTATACGTTTGCAACCTGGCCATTGATTAAATCTGTGCATTGGTTTTACTTCGCTGGGCGTCATTAAAGTGTCCATCACAAGCTGAGTAGCCCTTTCCTGCAGTCAAGGACCAAAAGCACCCTCTTTGGCCTCTTAGGTGGAATGTTATTCATAATTAATAAATTATTTATTTATTTTTAAACGATCAAAATCCGGTGTTTCTATGTCAAATAGTTTTGTTAGTTTTCAGTCTTCTGTGATGTATATAAAGTGTAATATTGGGATGAAAACTCGAAAATGTAATACATTTCAACTCTACATCTGACATGGTACAGGTTTCTTCTTTATTTAAGCCCATAACCATGTTTGTGAGGTGTATACTTTTGTTTCAAAGTAGATTTGTTTAAGACTACCGAGAAGCACTCTGTGTGACCCTGTTTTAACCCACTCAGTAAAAGGTTGATAGCCATTTAATAAATCATAGTTTTTGGGGGTTTGTGTGCTCGTAAAATGAGTTGTACAGTAGAGGACGGGAGTATTATATTTCTTAATCATTGTAAATTAACATTCTCTGTTAGATGCATTATCATCTTGTCTGTTGGGGGTGATACCTAACTTCTACTTCAGTCGTATTTTCACTTAGTTAATCATTGTTGTCAATAGGAGATAAAGGAGATAATAGGAGATAAAAAAGCATTTGGAAGTTAGGATTCAGCACATAGAGTTAAGATAAACCAAAGGTTATTTAGATAATAAAGTACGTTTCTGTTGTATGGTGAAATTCATTGTCACAGAAAATGATGTAAAAGTGCTATATGTGCTTTGGCAGAGGGGTACTTTCAATGTTTTTTTTAAAAACAATATTGGACTACCTTCCATTTACAGGTCGAGTAAACAGAACCACATTGCCACCTGCTGGACAATAAGAGAAAAGTTCTCTCTCTCTCGTACCAATGGGTTCCAGAACGTTGATATTATTACAGTAGTGTTCTAATGTTCTATAGATTCATTGTGATCCACTGTCAAAAAGCAAATGCATTGTCACCTAGATTCAGACATTTTAGCTTAAGATGTATTTTCCAATGCTGCTTTAACCCTGGGGGTGTGGGTCACAGCAAGGTGTTTCAATCATTCTATGTCCTGGTTGACCTCAATAACAAGTCAAACTAATTCTCCTACCCCCTCCTCTCCTCTCTCAGATGAGAACGAGTGCTCCAACCCGGGCAGCTGTGGATCGGCCTCCTGTTACAACACGCTAGGCAGCTTCAAGTGTGCCTGCCCCTCAGGCTACAGCTTCGACTCATTCAGCAGCAGCTGTCAGGATGTCAACGAGTGCTCCAACAAGAACCCCTGTAGCTACGGCTGCTCCAACACAGAGGGAGGCTACCTGTGTGGTTGCCCACTGGGCTATTTTCGCATGGGCCAAGGGTAAGGAGGCAGGGACCTGGAGCTACCTCTGCAAATAGCACTGCTGGGTGATTTGAAAAGTCATAATCAATCTATCATTTATATAATAATGCTCATAGCAAAAAAAAATGTATCTTTAATTGACAATCTGTAGAAACTATGAGAATAGAAAGGTTCAGAACGTTTTGTGAAACATCACAGAAAAATACATGGCAAATAAAATGGTGTTCTGAGATAGATGGGAGGGGTTTGATGGGACTGGATGGTGTTCAGAGATAGATGGGAGAGGTTTGATGGGACTGGATGGTGTTCAGAGATAGATGGGAGGGGTTTGATGGGACTGGATGGTGTTCTGAGATAGATGGGAGGGGTTGAGTGGAGCCGAAGGATGGGACTGGATGGTGTTCAGAGATAGATGGGAGGGTTTGATGGGACTGGATGGTGTTCAGAGATAGATGGGAGGGGTTTGATGGGACTGGATGGTGTTCAGAGATAGATGGGAGGGGTTTGATGGGACTGGATGGTGTTCTGAGATAGATGGGAGGGGTTTGATGGGACTGGATGGTGTTCAGAGATAGATGGGAGAGGTTTGATGGGACTGGATGGTGTTCAGAGATAGATGGGAGGGTTTGATGGGACTGGATGGTGTTCAGAGATAGATGGGAGGGGTTTGATGGGACTGGATGGTGTTCAGAGATAGATGGGAGGGGTTTGATGGGACTGGATGGTGTTCAGAGATAGATGGGAGGGGTTTGATGGGACTGGATGGTGTTCAGAGATAGATGGGAGGGGTTTGATGGGACTGGATGGTGTTCAGAGATAGATGGGAGGGGTTTGATGGGACTGGATGGTGTTCAGAGATAGATGGGAGAGGTTTGATGGGACTGGATGGTGTTCAGAGATAGATGGGAGGGTTTGATGGGACTGGATGGTGTTCAGAGATAGATGGGAGGGGTTTGATGGGACTGGATGGTGTTCAGAGATAGATGGGAGAGGTTTGATGGGACTGGATGGTGTTCAGAGATAGATGGGAGGGGTTTGATGGGACTGGATGGTGTTCTGAGATAGATGGGAAATGTGTCTGTAAAATGTAAATAATATGTATAAGCTGAAAGTAGAAGCCTAAGTATTGTTGTCCATTAGTTTACTCAAATTAGGGGAGGTATGGCAGGGTTAGGGGAAAATATATATATTTAAAAACAATACATATACACTACCAGTCAAACGTTTGGACACACCTACCAGTTCCCATAGGGCGGCAGGGTAGCCAAGTGGTTAGAGTGTTGCAAGTTCAAACCCCTGAGCTGACAAGGTACTAATCTGTCGTTCTGCCCCTGAACAGGGGGCAGAACGACAGATGTTCCTAGGCCGTCATTGAAAATAAGAATTTGTTCTTAACTGACTTGCCTAGTTAAATAAAGGTAAAATAAAATAAAAATTCAAGTTTATTTTTTTACTATTTTCTACATTGTAGAATAATAGTGAAGACATAAAAAAATATGAATAACAACAATGGAATTATGTAGTAAAAGTGTTAAACAAATCTAAAGATATTTGAGATTCTTCAAATTGCCACCCTTTGCCTTGATGACAGCTCTGCACACTCTTGGCATTCTGTCAATCAGCTTCACCTGGAATGCTTTTCCAACAGTCTTGAATGAGTTCCCACATATGCTGAGCACTTGTTGGCTGCTTTTCCTTCACTCTGTGGTCCAACCCATCCCAAACCATCTCAATTGGGTTGAGGTTGGGTGATTGTTGAGGCCAGGTCATC
Organism: Oncorhynchus keta; assembly: GCF_023373465.1. Taxonomy (NCBI): domain Eukaryota; kingdom Metazoa; phylum Chordata; class Actinopteri; order Salmoniformes; family Salmonidae; genus Oncorhynchus; species Oncorhynchus keta. Next base: position 8,840,120 of record NC_068429.1, on the reverse strand, counting down.
TGATGCAGCACTCCATCACTCTCCTTCTTGGTAAATAGCCCTTACACAGCCTGGAGGTGTGTTGAGTCATTGTCCTGTTGAAAATCAAATCAAATCAAATGTATTTATATAGCCCTTCGTACATCAGCTGATATCTCAAAGTGCTGTACAGAACCCCAGTCTCAAACCCCAAACAGGAAGCAATGCAGGTGTAGAAGCACGTTGGCTAGGAAAAACTCCCTAGAAAGGCCAAAACCTAGGAAGAAACCTTGATAGGAACCAGGCTATGTGGGGTGGCCAGTCCTCTTCTGGCTGTGCCGGGTGGAGATTATAACAGAACATGGCCAAGATGTTCAAATGTTCATAAATTACCAGCATGGTCAAATAATAATAATCAGATATCTCAAAGTGCTGTACAGAAACCCAGCCTAAAACCCCAAACAGCAAACAATGCAGGTGTAAAAGCACGGTGGCTAGGAAAAACTCCCTAGAAAGGCCAAAACCTAGGAAGAAACCTAGAGAGGAACCGGGCTATGTGGGGTGGCCAGTCCTCTTCTGGCTGTGCCGGGTAGAGATTATAACAGAACATGACCAAGATGTTCAAATGTTCATAAATGACCAGCATGGTCGAATAATAATAAGGCAGAACAGTTGAAACTGGAGCAGCAGCACAGTCAGGTGGACTGGGGACAGCAAGGAGCCTTCATGTCAGGTAGTCCTGGGGCACGGTCCTAGGGCTCAGGTCAGTTGAAACTGGAGCAGGAGCATGGCCAGGTGGACTGGGGACAGCAAGGAGTCCTCATGTCAGGTAGTCCTGGGACATGGTCCTAGGGCTCAGGTCCTCCGAGAGAGAGAAAGAAAGAGAGAAGGAGAGAATTAGAGAACGCACACTTAGATTCACACAGGACACCGAATAGGACAGGAGAAGTACTCCAGATATAACAAACTGACCCTAGCCCCCCGACACATAAACTACTGCAGCATAAATACTGGAGGCTGAGACAGGAGGGGTCAGGAGACACTGTGGCCCCATCCGAGGACACCCCGGACAGGGCCAAACAGGAAGGATATAACCCCACCCACTTTGCCAAAGCACATCCCCCACACCACTAGAGGGATATCTTCAACCACCAACTTACCATCCTGAGACAAGGCCGAGTATAGCCCACAAAGATCTCCGCCACGGTACAACCCAAGGGGGGCAACCCAGACAGGCCGACCACAACAGTGAATCAACCCACCCAGGTGACGCACCCCCAGGGACGGCACGAGAGAGCCCCAGCAAGCCAGTGACTCAGCCCCGTAACAGGGTTAGAGGCAGAGAATCCCAGTGGAAAGAGGGGAACCGGCCAGGCAGAGACAGCAAGGGCGGTTCGTTGCTCCAGAGCCTTTCCGTTCACCTTCCCACTCCTGGGCCAGACTACACTCAATCATATGACCCACTGAAGAGATGAGTCTTCAGTAAAGACTTAAAGGTTGAGACCGAGTTTGCGTCTCTGACATGGGTAGGCAGACCGTTCCATAAAAATGGAGCTCTATAGGAGAAAGCCCTGCCTCCAGCTGTTTGCTTAGAAATTCTAGGGACAATTAGGAGGCCTGCGTCTTGTGACCGTAGCGTACGTGTAGGTATGTACGGCAGGACCAAATCAGAGAGGTAGGTAGGAGCAAGCCCATGTAATGCTTTGTAGGTTAGCAGTAAAACCTTGAAATCAGCCCTTGCTTTGACAGGAAGCCAGTGTAGAGGCTAGCACTGGAGTAATATGATCAAATTTTTTGGTTCTAGTCAGGATTCTAGCAGCCGTATTTAGCACTAACTGAAGTTTATTTAGTGCTTTATCCGGGTAGCCGGAAAATAGAGCATTGCAGTAGTCTAACCTAGAAGTGACAAAAGCATGGATTAATTTTTCTGCATCATTTTTGGACAGAAAGTTTCTGATTTTTGCAATGTTACGTAGATGGAAAAAAGCTGTCCTCGAAATGGTCTTGATATGTTCTTCAAAAGAGAGATCAGGGTCCAGAGTAACGCCGAGGTCCTTCACAGTTTTATTTGAGACGACTGTACAACCATTAAGATTAATTGTCAGATTCAACAGAAGATCTCTTTGTTTCTTGGGACCTAGAACAAGCATCTCTGTTTTGTCCGAGTTTAATAGTAGAAAGTTTGCAGCCATCCACTTCCTTATGTCTGAAACACATGCTTCTAGCGAGGGCAATTTTGGGGCTTCACCATGTTTCATTGAAATGTACAGCTGTGTGTCATCCGCATAGCAGTGAAAGTTTACATTATGTTTTCGAATAACATCCCCAAGAGGTAAAATATATAGTGAAAACAATAGTGGTCCTAAAACAGAACCTTGAGGAACACCGAAATGTACAGTTGATTTGTCAGAGGACAAACCATTCACAGAGACAAACTGATATCTTTCCGACAGATAAGATCTAAACCAGGCCAGAACTTGTCCGTGTAGACCAATTTGGGTTTCCAATCTCTCCAAAAGAATGTGGTGATCGATGGTATCAAAAGCAGCACTAAGGTCTAGGAGCACGAGGACAGATGCAGAGCCTCGGTCCGATGCCATTAAAATGTCATTTACCACCTTCACAAGTGCCGTCTCAGTGCTATGATGGGGTCTAAAACCAGACTGAAGCATTTCGTATACATTGTTTGTCTTCAGGAAGGCAGTGAGTTGCTGCGCAACAGCCTTCTCTAAAATCTTTGAGAGGAATGGAAGATTCGATATAGGCCGATAGTTTTTATATTTTCTGGGTCAAGGTTTGGCTTTTTCAAGAGAGGCTTTATTACTGCCACTTTTAGTGAGTTTGGTACACATCCAGTGGATAGAGAGCCGTTTATTATGTTCAACATAGGAGGGCCAAGCACAGGAAGCAGCTCTTTCAGTAGTTTAGTTGGAATAGGGTCCAGTATACAGCTTGAAGGTTTAGAGGCCATGATTATTTTCATCATTGTGTCAAGAGATATAGTACTAAAACACTTGAGCGTCTCTCTTGATCCTAGGTCCTGGCAGAGTTGTGCAGACTCAGGACAACTGAGGTTTGGAGGAATACGCAGGTTTAAAGAGGAGTCCGTAATTTGCTTTCTAATAATCATAATCTTTTCCTCAAAGAAGTTCATGAATTTATCACTGCTAAAGTGAAAGTCATCCTCTCTTGGGGAATGCTGCTTTTTAGTTAGCTTTGCCACAGTATCAAAAAGGAATTTCGGATTGTTCTTATTTTCCTCAATTAAGTTAGAAAAATAGGACGATCGAGCAGCAGTAAGGGCTCTTCGGTACTGCACGGTACCGTCCTTCCAAGCTAGTCGGAAGACTTCCAGTTTGGTGTGGCGCCATTTCCGTTCCAATTTTCTGGAAGCTTGCTTCAGAGCTCGGGTATTTTCTGTGTACCAGGGAGCTAGTTTCTTATGAGACATTTTTTTAGTTTTTAGGGGTGCAACTGCATCTAGGGTATTGCGCAAGGTTAAATTGAGATCCTCAGTTAGGTGGTTAACGGATTTTTGTCCTCTGGCGTCCTTGGGTAGGCAGAGGGAGTCTGGAAGGGCATCAAGGAATCTTTGTGTTGTCTGTGAATTTATAGCACGACTTTTGATGTTCCTTGGTTGGGGTCTGAGCAGATTATTTGTTGCAATTGCAAACGTAATAAAATGGTGGTCCGATAGTCCAGGATTATGAGGAAAAACATTAAGATCCACAACATTTATTCCATGGGACAAAACTAGGTCCAGCGTATGACTGTGACAGTGAGTGGGTCCAGAGACATGTTGGACAAAACCCACTGAGTCGATGATGGCTCCAAAAGCCTTTTGGAGTGGGTCTGTGGACTTTTCCATGTGAATATTAAAGTCACCAAAGATTAGAATATTATCTGCAATGACTACAAGGTCTGATAGGAATTCAGGGAACTCAGTGAGAAACGCTGTATATGGCCCAGGAGGCCTGTAAACAGTAGCTATAAAAAGTGATTGAGTAGGCTGCATAGATTTCATGACTAGAAGCTCAAAAGACGAAAACGTCATTTTTTTTTTTGTAAATTGAAATTTGCTATCGTAAATGTTAGCAACACCTCCGCCTTTGCGGGATGCACGGGGATATGGTCACTAGTGTAGCCAGGAGGTGAGGCCTCATTTAACACAGTAAATTCATCAGGCTTAAGCCATGTTTCAGTCAGGCCAATCACATCAAGATTATGATCAGTGATTAGTTCATTGACTATAATTGCCTTTGAAGTAAGGGATCTAACATTAAGTAGCCCTATTTTGAGATGTGAGGTATCATGATCTCTTTCAGTAATGACAGGAATGGAGGTGGTCTTTATCCTAGTGAGATTGCTAGAGAAAGAAAGAAAGAAAGAAAGAAAGAAAGAAAGAGAGAATTAGAGAGAGCATACTTAAATTCACTCAGGACACCGGATAGGACAGGAGAAGTACTCCAGATATAACAAACTGACCCTCGCCCTCCGACACATAAACTACTGCAGCATAAATACTAGAGGCTGAGACAGGAGGGGTCAGGAGACACTATGGCCCCATCCGATGACACCCCCGGACAGGGCCAAACAGGAAGGATATAACCCCACCCACTTTGCCAAAGCACAGCCCCCACACCACTAGAGGGATATCTTCAACCACCAACTTACCATCCTGAGACAAGGCCGAGTATAGCCCACAAAGATCTCTGCCACGGCACAACCCAAGGGGGGGCGCCAACCCAGACAGGAAGATCACATCAGTGACTCAACCCACTCAAGTGACGCACCCCTCCTAGGGACGGTATGAAAGAGCCCTAGTAAGCCAGTGACTCAGCCCCTGTAATATGGTTAGAGGCAGAGAATCCCAGTGGAGAGAGTGGAACTAGCCAGGCAGAGACAGCAAAGGCGGTTCGTTGCTCCAGAGCCTTTCCGTTCACCTTCACACTCCTGGGCCAGACTACACTCAATCATATGACCAACTGAAGAGATGAGTCTTCAGTAAAGACTTAAAGGTTGAGACGAGTTTGCGTCTCACATGGGTAGGCAGACCATTCCCTAAAAATGGAGCTCTATAGGAGAAAGCCTTGCCTCCAGCTGTTTGCTTTGAAATTCTAGGGACAATTAGGAGGCCTGCGTCTTGTGACCGTAGCGTACATGTAGGTATGTACGGCAGGACCAAATCAGAGAGATAGGTAGGAGCATGCCCATGTAATGCTTTGTAGGTTAGCAGTAAAACCTTGAAATCAGCCCTTGCCTTGACAGGAAGCCAGTGTAGGGAGGCTAGCACTGGAGTAATATGATCAAATTTTTGGGTTCTAGTCAGAATTCTAGCAGCCATATTTAGCACTAACTGAATTTTATTTAGTGCTTTATCCAGGTAGCCGGAAAGTAGAGCATTGCAGTAGTCTAACCTGGAAGTGACAGAAGCATGGATTAATTTTTCTGCATCATTTTTGGACAGAAAGTTTCTGATTTTTGCAATGTTACGTAGATGGAAAAAAGCTGTCCTTGAAAAAGTCTTGATATGTTTGTCAAAAGAGAGATCAGGGTCCAGAGTAATGCCGAGGTCCTTCACAGTTTTATTTGAGACGACTGTACAACCATTCAGATTGATTGTCAGATTCAACAGAAGATCTCTTTTATTCTTGGGAAATTGGAAAATAAATGATAGTCTCATCTAAGCCCAAACCAGATGGGATTGCGTATCTGTAACGGTTGTCTTCGGTGGAAGGAGAGGAGGACCAAAGCGCAGCGTGGTATGTGTTCATGATATATTTTAATGAAATATCACTGGACACAGAAAACAAAAGGAACAAGAGAAATAAATGAAAACCGACACAGTCCCGTGTGGAACAAACACTGACACGGAAAAATAAACACCCACCAAAACAAAGGTGGGGAAAAAGGCTGCCTAACTATGATTCTCAATCAGAGACAACGACACCTGCCTCTGATTGAGAACCATACCAGGCCAAACACAAAACCACAACATAGAAAAAGGAACATAGACTACTCACCCCAACTCACGCCCTGACCAAATTAAAACAAAGACATAACAAAGGAACTAAGGACAGAACGTGACAGTATCACTGCATAATGCTGTGGTAGCCATGCTGGTTAAGTGTGCCTTGAATGCTAAATAAATCATGACAGTGTCACCAGCAAAGCACCCCCACCCCATCACACCTCCTCCTCCATGCTTCACCTACTCTGCGTCTCACAAAGACACGGCAGTTGGAAACAAAATCTAAAATTTAAACTCATCAGACCAAAGGACAATTGCTCGTGTTTCTTGGCCCAAGCAAGTCTCTTCGTCTTATTGGTGTCCTTTAGTAGTGGTTTTCTTTGCAGCAATTTGACCATGAAGGCCAGATTCTCGCAGTCTCCTCTGAACAGTAGATGTTTAGATGTGTCTATTACTTGAACTCTCTGAAGCATTTATTTGGGCTGCAATTTCTGAGGCTTGTAACTTTAATGAACTTATCCTCTGCAGCAGGGGTAACTCTGGGTCTTCCTTTCCTGTGGCGGTCCTCGTGAGAGCCAGTTCCATCATAGCGCTTAATGGTTTTTGCGACTGCACTTGAAGAAACTTTCAAAGTTCTTGAAACTTTTCGGATTGACTGACTTTCATGTCTTAAAGTAATGATGGACTGTCGTTTCTCTTAGCCTATTTGAGCTGTTCTTGCCATAGTATGGACTTAGCCCTATTTGGTAAAAGACCATCTTCTGTATACCACCCCTACCTTGTCACAACACAACTGATTGGCTCAAACGCATTAGGAAGAAAGAAATATCACAAATGAACTTTTAACAAGGCACGCCTGTTAATTAAAATGCATTCCATGTGACTACCTCATGAAGCTGGTTGAGAGAATGCCAAGAGTGTGCAAAGCTGTCATCAAGGCAAAGGGTGGCTACTTTGAAGAATCTAAAATCTAAACTATATTTAGATTTCTTTATCACTTTTTTGGGGGTTACTACATGATTCCATATGTGTTATTTCATAGTTTTGACGTCTTCACTATTATTCTACAATGTAGAAAATAGTAAAAATAAAGAAAAACCCTGGAATGAGTATGTGTCCAAACTTTGACTGGTACTGTATTTACCCCAAAACATATATGTGGGATTGGAAATGATGCCTGTCTGACTGCGTGTTTCTGTGTGTTGTTCAGTCACTGTGTGTCAGGCTTGGGCTTTGGGAAGGGCCAGTATGAGGGGCCAGAGATAGAAGACAACACTCTCTCCCCAGAGACCTGCTACGAGTGTAAGATCAACGACTACCCCAAGAAGCACGGTCGCAAGAGGCGCAACGCCAATGGAACGCAACCCCAGAGACCTGAGGTACAGTATATTGGGAGCCTAGAGGTACAGTATATTGGGAGCCTAGAGGTACAGTATATTGGGAGCCTAGAGGTACAGTATATTGGGAGCCTAGAGGTACAGTATATTGGGAGCCCAGAGGTACAGTATATTGGGAGCCTAGAGGTACAGTATATTGGGAGCCCAGAGGTACAGTATATTGGGAGCCTAGAGGTACAGTATATTGGGAGCCCAGAGGTACAGTATATTGGGAGCATTGACACTTATAACAGTAGCGTTAACATGTTGGAGTGTCTGTTCTCTATTCTGGAGATGTATAGATGTATGTATATAGAGAGGTGAAAGGTTACTGCCCACATTCATATGATGCAGAGAACTCTCATTCCATTAGTGATTCTCCGTTATTCCATTAGTCTGTGTGAACTATCTCGTCTCACATTTCAGTCCGCACCGGCCTAATGCACACTGACATTACATAGTCCTTCTTAGTTAGTTATGCCAAGGTGTAACACAGCAAAGCAAAATTGGTTCTGTGAAAGTTCCCAGAACATTTGCTAGGTCGGGCGACAAGTGTTCTCATAAAACAAAAAATATAATAATAAATTCAGTCGTGCTGATGATCATAGAAAGTTTGTATAAAACGTTCGCTGATGTTGCAAGAACGTTCCTAGAACCCATTTACTTGGTTCTTTAAAAGGTTGACGGAATGTTTCTTTTAGGTTGTGGGAACATTGTGGGGATATGACAAGAGATAGGTTTCCAAAACGCTAACACTGACCATGTTTCTGTCAGGGTGCACAAAGCATTTGTTAGAAGAGGGTATGAGGAAGGAGCATGTGTTAGAAGAGGGTATGACGAAGGAGCATGTGTTAGAAGAGGGTATGACGAAGGAGCATGTGCGTACCGATAGGACGCATGGGGTGTAAATAGCTCAGTTGTGGTTATACGTAGAAACCAGACAACATAGTTTACATAAGTATTTAGACCCTTTGCTATGAGACTCGAAATTTAGGTCAGGTGCATCTTGTTTCGATTGATCACACACTTGTCTATATGAGGTTCCACAGTTGACAGTGCATGTCAGAGCAAAAACCAAGCCATGAGGTCGAGGGAATTGTCTGTTGAGCTCAGAGACAGGATTGTGTCGAGGCACAGTTCTGGGGAAGTGTACCAAAAAACCTCTACAGCATTGAAGGTCTCCAAGACCATAGTTGCCTCCATCATTGTTAAATGAAAGAAGTTTGGAACCACCAAGACTCTTCCTAGAGCTGGCCGGCCGGCCAAACTGAGCAAAGGGGAGAAGGGCCTTGGTCAGGGAGGTGACCAAGAACCTGATGGTCACTCTGAAAGAGCTCCAGAGCTCCTCTGTGGAGATGGGAGAACCTTCCAGAAGGACAACCATCTCTGCAGCACTCCACTAATCAGGCCTTTATGGCCAGACGGAAGCCACTCCTCAGTAAAAGGCACATGACAGCCTGCTTGGAGTTTGCCAAAAGGCACCTAAAGACTCTCAGACCATGAGAAACCAGATTCTATGGTCTGATGAAACCAAGATTGAACTATTTGGCCTGAATGCCAATCGTCACATCTGGAGGAAACCTGGCACCATCCGTACGGTGAAGCATGGTGGTGGCAGCATCATGCTGTGGGGGTGTTTTTCAGCGTCAGGGACTGTGAGACTCGTCAGGATCGAGGCAAAGATGAACGGAGAAAAATACAGAGAGATCCTTGATGAAAACCTGCTCCAGAGTGCTCAGGACCACAGACTGGGGTGAAGGTTCACCTTCTAACAGGACAAGAACCCTAAGCACACAGCCAAGACAACGCAGGAGTGTTAATATCTATTGTTAAAAAAAGTAGATTTGCTCAAAAGTAGAGTCTATCCTGTCCGATATGAGAATGATCTGTTATCACTATATCATACGTTTTTGAATCCAGTAAATTGTTGAATGCATTTTTGCAAATACAAATGTAGTCAATTCTTTCTAGCTGAAATAATACATGTAATACAAATATTATATAAATGTCATGAAGCAAAAATATACACAAATTAATACATTATCTGATCAAATGTATTTAGAAAGGGGCACAAGACAGGGTTGTCCTCTCTCCCCCCTCCTTTTTGCACAGCTATTGAACCGCTCGTCGAAAGAATTAGACAGGACCCAAACGTAACAGGTATTGGTAAACACGAACATAAACTAATTGCAGATGATCTCCTCTTATACCTGACCAATATTAAAAACGCAATGCCCCATTTGCTAAAAAAATAAACATTTTCAGAATACTCTAAATTCTCAGGATATAAAATGATCATGGAGAAAACAAAATAATGGCAATAAGAAAAAGGAAAATAACAACTCACAATAACTCACGTTACTTTTCATTTACTTTAAATTCGTCTGTCTGCATATTTCAAGAAATAGCATATGAGGTTGCACTGAGATACCTGATGGGTTGGGCGATACTTTTTCTTTAAAAAAACATATACTTAAAAACTGGAAATCAACCAATCCTCCATCCTTTACACAATGGAAAGTGTGTTGGCGACGGAGAGAAACAAAATGATGCAGTTTGAGGTCGGAAAGTGATGCGGGCGCTGGAGAAGGGGGTGTGTGCTAGTGGGTCTAGGCGGGGGTGATGTAGTTGATGTTTGCATGATGTTGTTGTTTGTATGTGTATGTTTCGTATTGTTTCTAAAACATTCAATAAAATCGTACAAAAACAATCATCTTTTGATGATGCTAGAATGTTGACAGAACAGCCTTTCTGAGTTCTTTAAAGATTCCCTGACCATTTTAATTAGGCTGTGGGAACAGTGTGGGGACATTACAAGAGAGAGGTTCCCAAAATACAAAATATGCTCAGTTGTTTGTTAGGTTGCACAGGACATTCCCTTAATGTTGTAAGAATGTTGACAAAACCAAGGTTCCCAGAACATTTAAATAAGTTATGGGAGTTGTCTGGGGGGTTGTTGCCAGAATATTCTTGTGATATTCACATAGGTTGCACACAACATAATATTCCATTAATGTTCATGCAATATACATCTCAACTCATCTTGGAGGTCCTCAGAACATTTCAAGAGAATTTAGGAAATGTTATATTTAAATTTGACCAAATATTACCACAACATTCTCAGGTTGCAAATGTATAGGTTCCTAAAGCAGGTTGGAATACATCCCCATTTTGTTTCTCTCCAGATTTAAATGGCAAAAAAATAACCTTTGTGAATATCACAATCATATTCTTGCAACATTAAGGGAATGTCCCCTGCAACCTAACTTAAACATTGTATGAATGTCATATTTTGAAAAAATGTATGTTTTGGGAACCGCTCTCTTGTATCCACACCGTTCCCACAACCTAATTAAATGGTCTGGGAACCTTTTTAAAGAACTCAAAGGTTGTTCTGTCAACATTTTTGCAACATCAAAAGGAATCTTTTGCGCACCCTGATTCAAACATTATCTGAATGTCAGCACAACTGGACAGTTGTGTTTTGGGAACATATCTTTTGTGATGTTCCCACAATGTTCCGATCTGAATGTTACCACAACCTAATGAAACATTCTGGGAACCTTTAAAGAACAGACAAAATGTGTTCTGGGAACATTCTTGCAACATCACCCAACTCTTTTATACAAACATTGTATAATCAGCACGACTGGACAGTTTTTATGATATGTGAACATTTGCTGCAACCTAATGAATGTTCTGAGAACTTTCACAGAACCAATTTTGATTTTCTGGGAAAACATTACTGGTACATTGTGTTATTACGTTACCTGGAAACCTAATGAGAACGTTTGGGGAACGTTCTGTGGTGGTTGTTACGGATTGTTGTTTACAACATTTTAGTGAACGTTAGAACATTCCAAGGATATTTCATTTTAAAAAAACAAAAAAGGATTTTGTCATCAAAAAACATTCTTTGAATGTTTTTTGGATGTTATCATCCTAATATTGGATAAACACTAATTAGAACTTAATGGGAATCTAATGTTCTGGGAATGTTCCCGGTTTGCTGGGAACCCTGTGCCTCTCATTGACAGAGTCCATGGTTATTTAGTACGTAACCCTGTCTGTCTCACCATCAGCACAACCAGGTGAGCCTAGCCAGTCTGGACATGGAAGTTCCTGTCACCCTGCTGCTCAACGTGTCCCAGCTCAACCCCAAGGAGCACATCCTGGAGCTGGTGCCTGCCATCAAGCCCTTGGTGGGCCACGTGCACTACGTCATCACCAGCGGCAACCGCAAAGGCCTGTTCCGCATCCAGCAGAGTGACGGCCTCTGCTACCTACACACCACCAAGAGAAAGGGGGCACTGGCGGCACCGCAGGATCACACGCTGGTGATCGCCAGCTTGCCGCTCTACGGCAAAGCCCAGTTCAAAGAGCTGGAGGACCGCCGGGACCAAGACTACCTTACGGGGGAACTGGGGGAGAACCTGCGCATGAGGCTGCACATCCGACTGCAATAGCTGGAGTGGGATTTGGGGAAACACAGGGAAACAACCCTTGTTTTCCCTTCAAACTGGTGTTTTTCAGTTCACCATTTTAAAGCCAAATGAGTGGAAGGAATGGGGTTTTTCTCTTCTTCTTCTGGTTTGCATTTCTTTCTTGTTTTTTGCGTTTTTGACCTCAAAGTACTGTCCAGAATCTCTCTAGTGCAGCCCAATTCTAAAAAATTATAATAAGCTTTCACTGATTCGTTTTTTCAGTGGAAAATATATCAGAATTGAGCTGCCTGTGTAAACACAGCCTAGGAAAAGAGAGTGACTCGAAGCATGAACTTGAGACTTTACATCTTTCACAGGTTCTCCCTAGCTGTAAGTGACCTCATGCCATGACCATGTACACGAGTGGAAGACCAAGAGCAAGACATGATGTTCAAATTACCTGGACAGTTTAGTTGGTCAGTTCATGGTAAGGAAATAGCATGTGATGTTCTGGCGATAGGCAGGCTCTGAAAGTACACGCGGCTAGTACATCTGCAGCATGGTGGGTTGCTACAATACAGTTGGACAATTTTACGGAGGTCAGCTTGGTTATTTTAGTGACTAGACACACTCTTGGTGAATTCCTAGTTGACTGTTGTAGAGCTGTCACAGTCCCACATTAATTTTGTAGTGGTCCGACAGACTATTGCAGCTCTGTGGCTGTGAACTTGTGAATTGAGCATTACAGGGCATAGCATCCTCCTGTAAGAGTTGGTATCCAGGCCTATTGGTCGTGGTAGAACATTGTCAATATGGGATTTGGTGCCTTCAAAAAGGGAAACTGATATTTTAGGACACAACATGGAATCACATCATTATAAAGAATAATAGTAATTAAAAATAAAAATTGTATTCTTACATATGTACATATTAACAATCAGTATTTCAATTATTGTGAACTGATTTTTTTTGTATTTATTTTAGTATTTAATACAAAGTTGTACACTATTGGTCAAATTCACATCTAATAAAATGACACACACAAAAAAGTGGCATTTACGTTTTTACACACCATCAATGTGTATTCTCTTCGTGTATTACAGAAACACACATCAGTTGTTAGAAACACACGTGTTTTGTATAATATACAGGAGTATGTATGTTCATATTGCACAATTACCTCAACGTTTAGTCTCTACAGATAAGGCTATGTGACCAATGAAATCATGTATCAATCCAATTTCTTAAATCAGCTGTTAAAGGATATGGATTTATTAGAATTTAGTTTATGTTGAATGAAAATTGATCATGGAAGTCATTGAGAAAGAGGTGGGCGCTATCCCACTTAGGGAGATGCTTCACTCATTGAAACGTTTGACCAAAGTGTGTTTCAGTAATAAATATGAAGCTGTCTGGAGGTGTAATGTACGGTCATATGTAATCAAGGACTGTAGATGTGGTGAACACCTTGTTTTGCTTTTTTGCTTTGTCTTCCATTTAAAAGCTTTTATTTCATTTCTCCCGTGGCATCAGTTCTCAAAATGTAAGTCACATTTGGCTGCAGGATTTCTATACTCGCTAAGAAGCAATAACAAGTAGCCCACAGAAACCAGGACATTTATTTTGTTGTCATTTTGTTTACATGTTTAAATATATCTGCACAGAGTAAACTAACAGGGGTACAGTCAATAATGTATATAAACACTAGATCACCCACAGGGGGTGTTGTTTTGAAGCCACTGCACCACCATCTTTGTTCTCCTCCACCATTGTTTTAAAAGGTTTTGGAAGATATAGAAATGCATTTATCAATGTCTATATTGCAGACACCTTATCACATACTTTTTACATTATATTTAATGGACTGAACTAACCCGTAAAGTATACTTTTTTGAAAGTACTGCTACTGTTCCCGCTACAACAAAGAAATACTTAGATCCCACGTAATTGTATTCTTTTAATATTCCATTCATTCATATGGAGGACTGCGCCTTCTGAGCAGTACACTTTTAGAAGAAAAAAAAAAAACGATATTTTTTTTTTTTTTAAAAGAGGGTTATTTCGGCTGTCCCCATAGGAACCAAAAAGGGTTCTTCAAATGATTATCCTATGGGACAGCCGAAGAACTATTTTTGGTTCAGAACCTTTTTTTTTTTCTCCTAAGAGTACCAATATGGTGGCAATGGCTTCAGAGCCTCTCATTGGCCAATACATAGCATCCACAATCTAGTATTTCTATACATCATTGGGTACAATGACTCATGTACACAAACATGCAATAGCCTTTTGTTCTACAGTTTTTTGTTTGGGCGGCGATGTCCTACTAACAACGTGTAACACATTTACGTAACGATGCTACATCAACAGTCAGTAGGAGTATTGCTACTAGTATTATACATGCTCCCTACTTAGGATGTTGTTAACGAAACCATTAGACAATATAGAGGTACTGTAGCGATGTCGAACTGGTGCTCAATGATGGCAGTATTGTGTGCACAGACATTTTCAGAAGTTACAAACTTACTGCATCGATGCGAAGACTGAACATTCATGTGAAAACAAAATGTATAACAGTCGGTTTGTTGTTGAACTCTTGAACTGAACATATTCTTTTTTTACATGTTACCATGCAGTTGCTCACAAATAGATATGTTTGAATCTTTGTACTGATGTCCAGTTTTATTCATTGTAAATCTTTTTACAGTAAAGGTGTTGTTGTTTTTTTTTAGGTGTATTTCTTGGGACTATTCACTTTGCAAAATAATATTTGTGCTGTTGAACATAGCATGCGAAACCAGTATCTCAATATGTGACGGCACAGTTCTATGTGAGCTTAAGTTAAAATATATATATATATATTTTAGAATATTTAGGTTTGATAAAAGTACAGACTCAGAGATTCAAACCTGTGTAGTTGGAGAAAACATGAGAAAGTCATGCTGCTGGGAAAGATTTTTGCTGTGATTTTCACACTAAGAGAGCTCTTCTTTGTTTACGCCCATTCAGCATCATTCACACCCTCTTAAGCCCCACCAATCTCCAAGAATTCGCATGTGAGTCATTATGGCTCATCCTATAGAAAGTCGTTTCTACTTTAACTTTCTCCCTCTGGGCTTTGTCTATAGCACCAGCTACATTCAGCGCAGCAATTTTGTTGAGAGCTGTAGCAACACTTTTGCGGTAGCAAAGATGATCTATATACTGACCAGGGAATCCCTCTTTCTGTTATAGGGGCAGGTTGTTTCGCATGGCTCGGTGCCCCAGATGGAATGGTCTGAAATATGCAAACTCCTCCCACCAGGGGGCGATGAGCCTGCAAAAAACAAACTCCGCCCACCAGGGGCGCTGGGCCTGCAAAACAAACTCCGCCCACCAGGGGGCGCTGGGCCTGCAAAACAAACTCCGCCCACCAGGGGCGCTGTGCCTGCAAAACAAACTCCGCCCACCAGGGAGGCGCTGAGCCTGTAAAACAAACTCCGCCCACCAGGGGCGCTGGGCCTGAAAAACAAACTCTGTCCATTGACAGAAGCCTGTATCATGACTGATCAATCAGGACTCATCTCTCAGCAAGTGCAGCACCCCCCCCCTCCCCCTCACCCGCTCTATTATTTCAGAGAATCATAATCCTGTCGTTCTCCAGATATAGCTCAGTGCCCTCTACTTGGCTAAAGTAGGCACGTAATTTAACATTTGTATTAATATTTATCACATTCACCATTGTTATTAAGGCACAGGAAGTTTCAAAAGGCATTTCTGCCCTACTATGAGGAAGGAACTGGCGCCAAACGCCCAGCTTCCTGAATCGCATCATACCATAAAACGGAGATCTCAAATAGCCGCCTGACGCTTTTAATAGCCGGGGCACCAGCACACATTTCAGCAAATAAATCCCGGGTCTAAATGAATTGTTTATGAGTGAACTTCAGTACCATAACGATGGAACAAAAGAAAATAGCATCGTTCTAAGGCACTGCATCTCAGTGCTTGAGGCGTCACTACAGACCCTGGTTCATTTCCAGCCTGTATCACATCCGGCCGTGAACTTGTTATTAACTGACTTGCCTAGTTAAATAAAGGCCATGGATGAGACAGTAGTGTGGTTTGAAGTGATTGGCTCAACGACGGGGGATACAAGAGACGTAACAAGTGCTGGATCTCCATGTAGCCGTCAAATGATCACCTTCCGCTGGCCTCCCCCTGACCACCCGTTGACCTCCCGCTGACCACCCGTTGACCTCCCGCTGGCCTCTCCCTGACCTCCTGCTGGCCTCCCGCTGACCACCCGTTGACCTTCCGCTGGCCTCCCCCTGAACTTCCGCTGGCCTCTCCCTGACCTCCTGCTGGCCTCCCCCTGACCACCCGTTGACCTCCCCCTGACCTCCCGCTGACCACCCGTTGACCTTCCGCTGGCCTCCCCCTGACCTTCCGCTGGCCTCTCCCTGACCTTCCGCTGGCCTCTCCCTGACCTCCTGCTGGCCTCCCCCTGACCTCCCGCTGGCCTCCCCCTGACCTTCCGCTGGCCTCCCCCTGACCTTCCGCTGGCCTCTCCCTGACCTCCTGCTGGCCTCCCCCTGACCACCCGTTGACCTTCCGCTGGCCTCCCCCTGACCTTCCGCTAGCCTCTCCCTGACCTTCCGCTGGCCTCTCCCTGACCTCCTGCTGGCCTCCCCCTGACCACCCGTTGACCTCCCGCTGGCCTCCCCCTGACCTTCCGCTGGCCTCTCCCTGACCTCCTGCTGGCCTCCCCCTGACCTCCCGTTGACCTCCCGCTGGCCTCCCCCTGACCTTCCGCTGGCCTCTCCCTGACCTCCTGCTGGCCTCCCCCTGACCTCCCGTTGACCTCCCGCTGGCCTCCCCCTGACCTTCCGCTGGCCTCTCCCTGACCTCCTGCTGGCCTCCCCTGACCACCCTGGCCTCCCCCTGACCTCCCGCTGGCCTCCCCTGACCTTCCGCTGGCCTCCCCTGACCTTCCGCTGGCCTCCCCTGACCTCCTGCTGGCCTCCCCTGACCACCCGGCCTTGACCTCCCGCTGGCCTCCCCTGAACTCCCGCTGGCCCCCCTGACCTTCCGCTGGCCTCCCCCTGACCTCCTGCTGGCCTCCCCTGACCTCCTGCTGGCCTCCCCTGACCACCCGTTGACCACCCGCTGGCCTCCCCTGACCACCCGTGACCTCCCCTGGCCTCCTGCTGGCCTCCCCCTGACCACCCGTTGACCTCCCGCTGGCCTCCCCCTGACCACCCGTTGACCTCCCCCTGACCTCCTGCTGGCCTCCCCCTGACCACCCGTTGACCTCCTGCTGGCCTCCCCCTGACCTTCCGCTGGCCTCCCCTGACCTCCTGCTGGCCTCCCCCTGACCACCCGTTGACCTCCCGCTGGCCTCCCCCTGACCACCCGTTGACCTCCCGCTGGCCTTCCCCTGACCTCCCGCTGGCCCCCCTGACCACCCGTTGACCTCCCGCTGGCCTTCCCCTGACCTCCCGCTGGCCTCCCCCTGACCACCCGTTGACCTCCCGCTGGCCTTCCCCTGACCTCCTGCTGGCCTCCCCCTGACCACCCGTTGACCTCCCGCTGGCCTCCCCCTGACCACCCGTTGACCTCCCGCTGGCCTTCCCTGACCTCCTGCTGGCCACCCGTTGACCTCCCGCTGGCCTTCCCTGACCACCCGGCCTGACCTCCCGCTGGCCTCCCCCTGACCACCCGTTGACCTCCCGCTGGCCTCCCCTGACCACCCGTTGACCTCCTGCTGGCCTCCCCTGACCACCCGTTGACCTCCCGCTGGCCTTCCCCTGACCTCCCGCTGGCCTCCCCCTGACCACCCGTTGACCTCCCGCTGGCCTCCCCCTGACCTCCCGTTGACCTCCCGCTGGCCTCCCCCTGACCACCCGTTGACCTCCCGCTGGCCTTCCCCTGACCTCCCGCTGGCCCCCCCGTGACCACCCGTGGCCTCCCCTGACCTCCCGCTGGCCCCCCTGACCTCCTGCTGGCCTCCCCTGACCTCCTGCTGGCCTCCCCCTGACCACCCGTTGACCTCCCGCTGGCCTCCCCCTGACCACCCGTTGACCTCCCCTGACCTCCTGCTGGCCTCCCCCTGACCACCCGTTGACCTCCTGCTGGCCTCCCCCTGACCTCCTGCTGGCCTCCCCTGACCACCCGTTGACCTCCCGCTGGCCTTCCCTTGACCTCCCGCTGGCCCCCCTGACCACCCTGGCCTTGACCTCCCGCTGGCCCCCCTGACCACCCGTTGACCTCCCGCTGGCCCCCCTGACCTCCCGCTGGCCCCCCTGACCACCTGTTGACCTCCCGCTGGCCCCCCTGACCTCCCGCTGGCCCCCTGAACTTCCGCTGGCCTTCCCCTGACCTCCCGCTGGCCCCCCTGAACTCCCGCTGGCCCCCCTGACCTCCCGCTGGCCCCCCTGAACTTCCGCTGGCCTTCCCTGACCTCCCGCTGGCCCCCTGAACTTCCGCTGGCCCCCTGAACTTCCGCTGGCCCCCTGACCTCCCGCTGGCCCCCCCTGAACTTCCGCTGGCCTTCCCCTGACCTCCCCCTGGCCTCTCCCCACAACAACAATATCTGGCGAATCTCAACCGTTACCCTAGTCTCAACCCTGTTACCCTAGTCTCAACCCTGTTGCCCTAGTCTCAACCCTGTTACCCTAGTCTCAACCCTGTTGCCCTAGTCTCATCCCTGTTGCCCTAGTCTCAACCCTGTTGCCCTAGTCTCAACCCTGTTGCCCTAGTCTCAACCCTGTTACCCTGGTCTCAACCCTGTTACCCTAGTCTCAACCCTGTTACCCTAGTCTCAACCCTGTTACCCTAGTCTCAACCCTGTTACCCTAGTCTCAACCCTGTTGCCCTAGTCTCAACCCTGTTGCCCTAGTCTCAACCATGTTACCCTAGTCTCAACTCTGTTACCCTAGTCTCAACCCTGTTACCCTAGTCTCAACCCTGTTCAACCCTGTTACCCTAGTCTCAACCCTGTTACCTAGTCTCAACCCTGTTACCCTAGTCTCAACCCCGTTGCCCTAGTCTCAACCATGTTACCCTAGTCTCAACCCTGTTACCCTAGTCTCAACCCTGTTACCCTAGTCTCAACCCTGTTGCCCTAGTCTCAACCCTGTTGCCCTAGTCTCAACCCTGTTACCCTAGTCTCAACCCTGTTACCCTAAAACCTGTTACCCTAGTCGCAACCCTGTTACCATAGTCTCAACCCTGTTACCCTAGTCTCAACCCTATTACCCTAGTCTCAACCCTGTTACCATAGTCTCAACCCTGTTACCATAGTCTCAACCCTGTTACCCTAGTCTCAACCCTATTACCCTAGTCTCAACCCTGTTACCATAGTCTCAACCCTGTTGCCCTAGTCTCAACCCTGTTACCCTAGTCTCAACCCTGTTACCCTAGTCTCAACCCTGTTACCCTAGTCTCAACCCCGTTGCCCTAGTCTCAACCCTGTTACCCTAGTCTCAACCCTGTTACCCTAGTCTCAACCCTGTTACCCTAGTCTCAACCCTGTTGCCCTAGTCTCAACCCTATTACCCTAGTCTCAACCCTGTTACCCTAGTCGCAAACCTGTTACCCTAGTCGCAACCCTGTTACCATAGTCTCAACCCTGTTACCCTAGTCTCAACCCTATTACCCTAGTCTCAACCCTGTTACCATAGTCTCAACCCTGTTACCATAGTCTCAACCCTGTTACCCTAGTCTCAACCCTATTACCCTAGTCTCAACCCTGTTACCATAGTCTCAACCCTGTTGCCCTAGTCTCAACCCTGTTACCCTAGTCTCAACCCTGTTACCCTAGTCTCAACCCTGTTACCCTAGTCTCAACCCTGTTACCCTAGTCTCAACCCCGTTGCCCTAGTCTCAACCATGTTACCCTAGTCTCAACCCTGTTACCCTAGTCTCAACCCTGTTACCCTAGTCTCAACCCTGTTACCCTAGTCTCAACCCTGTTGCCCTAGTCTCAACCCTATTACTCTAGTCTCAACCCTGTTACCCTAGTCGCAAACCTGTTACCCTAGTCGCAACCCTGTTACCATAGTCTCAACCCTGTTACCCTAGTCTCAACCCTATTACCCTAGTCTCAACCCTGTTACCATAGTCTCAACCCTGTTACCCTAGTCTCAACCCTATTACCCTAGTCTCAACCCTGTTACCATAGTCTCAACCCTGTTACCCTAGTCTCAACCCTGTTACCCTAGTCTCAACCCCGTTGCCCTAGTCTCAACCATGTTACCCTAGTCTCAACCCTATTACCCTAGTCTCAACCCTGTTACCATAGTCTCAACCCTGTTACCATAGTCTCAACCCTGTTGCCCTAGTCTCAACCCTGTTACCCTAGTCTCAACCCTGTTACCCTAGTCTCAACCCTGTTGCCCTAGTCTCAACCCCTGTTACCCCCTAGTCTCAACCCTGTTACCCTAGTCTCAACCCTGTTACCCTAGTCTCAACCCTGTTACCCTAGTCTCAACCCTGTTACCCTAGTCTCAACCCTGTTGCCCTAGTCTCAACCCTATTACCCTAGTCTCAACCCTGTTACCATAGTCTCAACCCTGTTACCATAGTCTCAACCCTGTTGCCCTAGTCTCAACCCTGTTACCCTAGTCTCAACCCTGTTACCCTAGTCTCAACCCTGTTACCCTAGTCTCAACCCCGTTGCCCTAGTCTCAACCATGTTACCCTAGTCTCAACCCTGTTACCCTAGTCTCAACCCTGTTACCCTAGTCTCAACCCTGTTACCCTAGTCTCAACCCTGTTACCCTAGTCTCAACCCTGTTGCCCTAGTCTCAACCCTGTTGCCCTAGTCTCAACCATGTTACCCTAGTCTCAACTCTGTTACCCTAGTCTCAACCCTGTTGCCCTAGTCTCAACCCTGTTACCCTAGTCTCAACCCTGTTACCCTAGTCTCAACCCCGTTGCCCTAGTCTCAACCATGTTACCCTAGTCTCAACCCTATTACCCTAGTCTCAACCCTGTTACCATAGTCTCAACCCTGTTACCCTAGTCTCAACCCTGTTGCCCTAGTCTCAACCCTGTTACCCTAGTCTCAACCCTGTTACCCTAGTCTCAACCCCGTTGCCCTAGTCTCAACCCTGTTACCCTAGTCTCAACCATGTTACCCTAGTCTCAACCCTGTTACCCTAGTCTCAACCCTGTTACCCTAGTCTCAACCCTGTTACCCTAGTCTCAACCCTGTTACCCTAGTCTCAACCCTGTTGCCCTAGTCTCAACCCTGTTACCATAGTCTCAACCCTGTTGCCCTAGTCTCAACCCTGTTACCCTAGTCTCAACCCTGTTACCCTAGTCTCAACCCTGTTACCCTAGTCTCAACCCCGTTGCCCTAGTCTCAACCATGTTACCCTAGTCTCAACCCTGTTACCCTAGTCTCAACCCTGTTACCCTAGTCTCAACCCTGTTACCCTAGTCTCAACCCTGTTACCCTAGTCTCAACCCTGTTGCCCTAGTCTCAACCCTATTACCCTAGTCTCAACCCTGTTACCCTAGTCGCAAACCTGTTACCCTAGTCGCAACCCTGTTACCATAGTCTCAACCCTGTTACCCTAGTCTCAACCCTATTACCCTAGTCTCAACCCTGTTACCATAGTCTCAACCCTGTTACCATAGTCTCAACCCTGTTACCCTAGTCTCAACCCTATTACCCTAGTCTCAACCCTGTTACCATAGTCTCAACCCTGTTGCCCTAGTCTCAACCCTGTTACCCTAGTCTCAACCCTGTTACCCTAGTCTCAACCCTGTTACCCTAGTCTCAACCCCGTTGCCCTAGTCTCAACCCTGTTACCCTAGTCTCAACCCTGTTACCCTAGTCTCAACCCTGTTGCCCTAGTCTCAACCCTATTACTCTAGTCTCAACCCTGTTACCCTAGTCGCAAACCTGTTACCCTAGTCGCAACCCTGTTACCATAGTCTCAACCCTGTTACCCTAGTCTCAACCCTATTACCCTAGTCTCAACCCTGTTACCATAGTCTCAACCCTGTTACCCTAGTCTCAACCCTATTACCCTAGTCTCAACCCTGTTACCATAGTCTCAACCCTGTTGCCCTAGTCTCAACCCTGTTACCCTAGTCTCAACCCTGTTACCCTAGTCTCAACCCTGTTACCCTAGTCTCAACCCCGTTGCCCTAGTCTCAACCATGTTACCCTAGTCTCAACCCTGTTACCCTAGTCTCAACCCTGTTACCCTAGTCTCAACCCTGTTACCCTAGTCTCAACCCTGTTGCCCTAGTCTCAACCCTATTACCCTAGTCTCAACCCTGTTACCCTAGTCTCAAACCTGTTACCCTAGTCTCAACCCTGTTACCATAGTCTCAACCCTGTTACCCTAGTCTCAACCCTATTACCCTAGTCTCAACCCTGTTACCATAGTCTCAACCCTGTTACCCTAGTCTCAACCCTATTACCCTAGTCTCAACCCTGTTGCCATAGTCTCAACCCTGTTGCCCTAGTCTCAACCCTGTTACCCTAGTCTCAACCCTGTTACCCTAGTCTCAACCCTGTTACCCTAGTCTCAACCCTGTTACCCTAGTCTCAACCCCGTTGCCCTAGTCTCAACCATGTTACCCTAGTCTCAACCCTGTTACCCTAGTCTCAACCCTGTTACCCTAGTCTCAACCCTGTTACCCTAGTCTCAACCCTGTTGCCCTAGTCTCAACCCTATTACTCTAGTCTCAACCCTGTTACCCTAGTCGCAAACCTGTTACCCTAGTCGCAACCCTGTTACCATAGTCTCAACCCTGTTACCCTAGTCTAAACCCTATTACCCTAGTCTCAACCCTGTTACCATAGTCTCAACCCTGTTACCATAGTCTCAACCCTGTTACCCTAGTCTCAACCCTATTACCCTAGTCTCAACCCTGTTACCATAGTCTCAACCCTGTTGCCCTAGTCTCAACCCTGTTACCCTAGTCTCAACCCCATTACCATCTTCAGTCATGCGATGATATGGTGTGTGGTCCTCCCACTACGACTCAGGAAAATCATAATATAATATAATAATATATGCCATTTAGCAGACGCTTTTATCCAAAGCGACTTACAGTCATGTGTGCATACATTCTACGTAGTTTACTAGGCTACATACAGATTAAATAATTTACGAACTTCACAGGATGGTGTCATAGAGCTAAAAAAAAATAATTTAAACACGCCTAGCAACAACGAGAGGAAAAATGTTCCGATTATTGTGAATCAACCCATTGTATTAAGGTTGATAGTTCAGGAGGCAATGACTTGTCCAACTTCTACTCTTTATTTGATTTAACCCTCCAATCCAATAGTAGTAGTAGTTCTGTACATTTTGTCATGTAGGATTCTGGGTAGTATGTAGAACAAAGCGTGGGACAATTTGTAAGTCACTCTGGATAAGAGTGTCTGCTATAAATGACTTAAATGTAATGTAATGTAATGTTTGGGCTAGGTGATATGTAGGTATGAGGTTGGTTTGGTCTAGATGGTATGTAGGTATGAGGTTGGTTTGGTCTAGGTGGTATGTAGGTATGAGGTTGGTTTGGGCTGGGTGGTTTGTAGGTATGAGGTTTTAGGGTCTTGTGGGTGGATGTTATTGTTATTGTTTACACCATTTCACTTCAATTGAGGAAGAAAAATGTTTTGTGTTGTAAAGACATTTTTGTAGAGGAAATATCGTAATTCCAAGCCTCTCTCATATCCACACCCTCACACCAACGTCAATCGCAGCACTCGTGCTAAGACATTTCACTTGCCTCAGAACTAGTGGTCAAAGCGGTCTCATTTCTTCTTGTGGTGCGGTTGAAGCATAGGTCAGGGAGACCCGTCTTCAATGTTCACAAAGGAACAAAGAGCAGCACAGCAAGCGGTTACCTCCAGACGTCTCAGATGGATCGCGGCTCGCGAGTCCATGTTTGAATTAACAGCTTGGGCCCTTCACAAAGACAAGGGGCTGTTAGACATGGATCTACACCAACGAGGTCATTTCCATAACCATTTGTGTGACGGAGATGATTTCATGTGGTCTATTGCGGCAATCTTTCAGGGCTAGAGACTTAGAGCTGATTAGTTCACTCTTTGAAAAATGGGTTCCAAAAGGGTTCTTCAGTTGTCCCCAGGGGAGACAGGGTTCTACCTGGAACCAAAAATGGTTCTTCAGCTGTCCCCAGTGGAGACAGGGTTCTACCTGGAACCAAAAATGGTTCTTCAGCTGTCCCCAGTGGAGACAGGGTTCTTCAGCTGTCCCCATTTGAGATAGGGTTCTACCTGGAACCAAAAAGGGTTATTCAGCTATCCCCATTTGAGACAGGGTTCTACCTGGAACCAAAAAGGGTTCTTCAGCTATCCCCATTGGAGACAAGGTTCTACCTGGAACCAAAAAGGGTTCTACCTGGAACTAATAAAAAGGGTTCTTCAGCTTCCCCATTGGAGACAGGGTTCTACCTGGAACCAAAAAGGGTTCTACAGCTTCCCCATTGGAGACAGGGTTCTACCTGGAACCAAAAAGGGTTATTCAGCTTCCCCATTGGAGACAGGGTTCTACCTGGAACCAAAAAGGGTTCTTCAGCTGTCCCCATTAGAGACAGGGTTCTATCTGGAACCAAAAAGGGTTCTTCAGCTGTCCCCATTAGAGATAGGGTTCTATCTGGAACCAAAAAGGGTTCCTCAGCTTCCCCATTGGAGACTGGGTTCTACATGGAACCAAAAAGGGTTCTTCAGCTATCCCCATTGGAGACAGGGTTCTACCTAGTACCAAAAAGGGTTCTACAGCTTCCCCATTGGAGACAGGGTTCTACATGGAACCAAAAAGGGTTCTTCAGCTATCCCCATTGGAGACAGGGTTCTACCTAGTACCAACAAGGGTTCTTCAGCTGTCCCCATTGGAGACAGGGTTCTACATGGAACCAAAAAGGGTTCTTCAGCTGTCCCCATTAGAGACAGGGTTCTATCTGGAACCAAAAAGGGTTCTTCAGCTGTCCCCATTAGAGATAGGGTTCTATCTGGAACCAAAAAGGGTTCTTCAAAAGGTTCTGCTATGGGGACAGCCAAATAACCATGAGTGTTGAAGCTATTAGAGAGGTGTTGGAAGGTGCAGCCCACCGGAGCGACTTGGCTCAAGAACCACCAATTTCAACTCTAGGGGTTATGTAGGTGATGACTAAGGTGACTACACGATGTGGAAATCAGAAGTTTAGGCCTCGATTAAATCCGAAATGCGGCAGATTTAAAGGCAATGTTCCCGCGTTCCTGGAAACTGCGTTCACGGTAAACGCTGCATCTGTCGACTCATTCGGGCATTACCTTTTAATTGCGCTAATAACGCAAATCTTCTGTGATACGGACTGAATCTTTAATGTGTAACGGTTTGGAAGAAAAGTAAGGACTATTGCACCATCAGGACAGTTTGAAAAAAGTTAACTTCTATCCCCTAGATGGCAGGCTTGCTATTCGTGAACATAGGAATTTATTCATGAACTCTGATGAATAAAGCTCTGATACAGTATGAGAAAATGTTTTGTTTTCATAGCAAAGATATTATCACATGATCAGTAAATAGTAATAGTGTGCTGTTGGGCATCACTGTAATAGTGTACTGTTGGGCATCACTGTAATAGTGTACTGTTGGGCATCACTGTAATAGTGTACTGTTGGGCATCACTGTAATAGTGTACTGTTGGGCATCACTGTAATAGTGTACTGTTGGGCATCACTGTAATAGTGTACTGTTGGGCATCACTGTAATAGTGTACTGTTGGGCATCACTGTAATAGTGTACTGTTGGGCATCACTGTAATAGTGTACTGTTGGGCATCACTGTAATAGTGTACTGTTGGGCATCACTGTAATAGTGTACTGTTGGGCATCACTGTAATAGTGTACTGTTGGGCATCACTGTAATAGTGTACTGTTGGGCATCACTGTAATAGTGTGCTGTTGGGCATCACTGTAATAGTGTACTGTTGGGCATCACTGTAATAGTGTACTGTTGGGCATCACTGTAATAGTGTACTGTTGGGCATCACTGTAATAGTGTACTGTTGGGCATCACTGTAATAGTGTACTGTTGGGCATCACTGTAATAGTGTACTGTTGGGCATCACTGTAATAGTGTACTGTTGGGCATCACTGTAATAGTGTACTGTTGGGCATCACTGTAATAGTGTACTGTTGGGCATCACTGTAATAGTGTACTGTTGGGCATCACTGTAATAGTGTTCAACTGAAATGGAACAATGACATCGACAGATGTGTGAACATGCTACAGTCTGTGATCTGGGAAGCTACTTGAAGGGGGCAATCTGCAGTTCAAAAAAATATTAAAACGGTCAGCCTGCCTCTTTTTTGGGGGGTGAGCGAAATGTAACCACTCAAACTCGTAGACAGAGCTACGGATGCAAGGATTGACCACCAACGATACAGACATTAGGCCAAGATTCAATCAGATCAGCGTTATCCTGCGGCAACCGACAACGGCATAGGATATTGTTTTTGTTTCGGCAATGAGGAAGGTGTTACTGCGTTGGAGCTGTCAAATCCACAAGCGGCTCCCGTCATTATACCATTAAACGCACAGAGTCACATGAATAGAAATCCCATGCAGCTGTGTTACGAGTTTGAAACCACAGCATGTGTGATGTAATCTACATCTCTGGCTGATAGAATTCCTTATTATTTAGTTCCCCAGCCCCATCCCAAAGCTGTACACCTGCTCTGCCATTTTGCAACAACAAAATAGATCTTTAATGTTATTTTTAATGTTAGTTCAATGTCAGTTAAAATGGACCTCAGTAGGAAGTGGTGCTTTGGAACATTACGAATGGAGCCACATTTCTGGAATTCACTGTGAATGTTTCTTGATTCGCAACAAGTGAATAATGATTTGGCGCTCACTATTCATCAATGGTGGCTCGCCATCAAACGTGGCTCCCCATTTTGGAATGTCTACATGGTAATTAATAGTGACGCTGACAATATAGTGTGAATGTACGAAACTGACCTAGTACCGAGTAGAATCCTGTGTTAAAGCTGAACTGACATTGTGGCACTGAGAATGTGTACGGACATGGCCTGGAGAATGTACGTGGTAGCTTAGAATGAGTGTGTGAACAGTGTGTTTGCTATGACAGAGATTATTTGCCAGAGGTGACGAGAGAGGTTAGCAATGATAAGATAACAGACAGAACCTGAGAACAAGAGAACCTGAGAACAAGAGAATCTGAGAATCTGGGGACAAGAGAACCTGAAAACAAGAGAATCTGAGAACAAGCGAATCTGAGAATCTGGGGACAAGAGAACAAGAGAATCTGAGAACAAGAGAATCTGAGAACAAGAGAAACTGAGGACAGGAGAACAAGAGAATATGAGAACAAGAGAATCTGAGAACAAGAGATGCTGAGAACCTAAGAACAGGAGACTTTTTGTGTTACACTGGGATGAGAGAAAAACTGTCATTTTTCTAGATGAGTTGTCATTGTGCATTACTGTAAATGTCTGAGGACATTTCAGGGATATTTTCAACTGTGTTCTACATCTGTCTTACAATAGAACATAAGTACTTAACTCATCCAAAGGGTTCACATCCAAACCAATGTTAAGCTGTATTAAATAAAACATCACATTTCATCATATTGTATCATATCATTGTGATATGATGGAACACTTTGTGTTATTATGGGAGCAGTCCAACGACCAGAAGAGATGGCAACCCACGCTTTGAGTTTGCATACAAAATAACAGCAGCATGGGCTAAACTGTCTGCCAATAATAATCACCTCACAGTGACAAAAATCTGCGCTCCCTTAAACATTCGCAAATGATAATCCACATCAAAGCTTTTATTTTGTGATTTTTGCAGTTTAACCGGTTAATTCATACAACTACAGAGATGACAGGGATGTGGATAAAGCCCAGCAGAGGCGGAAAAGTACCTATTCTCCTCTTTCCCTCTTCCTCACACTGAACCTTACCAACCTCACACTGAACCTTACCAACCTCACACTGAACCTTACCAACCTCACACTGAACCTTACCAACCTCACACTGAACCTTACCAACCTCACACTGAACCTTACCAACCTCACACTGAACCTTACCAACCTCACACTGAACCTTACCAACCTCACACTGAACCTTACCAACCTCACACCGAACCTTACCAACCTCACACCGAACCTTACCAACCTCACACTGAACCTTACCAACCTCACACTGAACCTTACCAACCTCACACTGAACCTTACCAACCTCACACTGAACCTTACCAACCTCACACTGAACCTTACCAACCTCACACTGAACCTTACCAACCTCACACTGAACCTTACCAGCCGAACACCGAACCTTACCAGCCGCACACCGAACCTCACACCGAACCTCACCAGCCGCACACCGAACCTTACCAACCTCACACTGAATCTTACCAACCTCACACTGAACGTTACCAACCTCACACTGAACCGTACCAACCTCACACTGAACCTTACCAACCTCACACTGAACCTTACCAACCTCACACTGAACCGTACCAACCTCACACTGAACCGTACCAACCTCACACTGAACCGTACCAACCTCACACTAAACCTTACCAACCTCACACTGAACCTTACCAACCTCACACTGAACCGTACCAACCTCACACTGAACCTTACTACCTCACACTGAACCTTACTACCTCCCACTGAACCTTACCAACCTCACACTGAACCGTACCAACCTCACACTAAACCTTACCAACCTCACACTGAACCTTACCAACCTCACACTGAACCGTACCAACCTCACACTGAACCGTACTACCTCACACTGAACCTTACTACCTCACACTGAACCTTACCAACCTCACACTGAACCTTACCAACCTCACACTGACCCTTACCAACCTCACACTGAACCGTACCAACCTCACACTGAACCTTACTAACCTCACACTGAACCTTACCAACCTCACACTGAACCTTACCAACCTCACACTGAACCTTACTAACCTCACACTGAACCTTACCAACCTCACACTGAACCTTACCAACCTCACACTGAACCTTACCAACCTCACACTGACAGTACCAAGGAATTCTGTCTGTTCTCCTGGGTGAGGATACTAGTAGAGTGATCCGTTTAGGCTCAAGCCTATTACATGTCCAGACAGTTTGCCATCAGGGACTACATGTGAATGTGTGTGCTCACTACGGTATTTTTGCATTGTGTAGCATACTGGGTTGTGTGTATTTGTATGCTGACCTCAGACGAATACATTTCTCTGCAAATGGACAATAACGTTATCGTATTGTGATCGAGTCCCTAATAGGGGTGAACAACATGACTCTAGTGGGTCAAGGTTAGGGATCCATTTGAAATGGATCTACTGTGCTGACCTGTGTGTGAACTGGACTTGAGCGGTGCCACACTTGTTCTGTTATTGCATTAGGTCTGACAGTACAGACCTGTGATAAAGCTCTATGCAGACATGCTGTAGAATCTCAATCCCCCCACCTTTCTAGCTCACATGTACGATTACCAGTACATTTAGATAACTGGCATGCTATATTGATTCATAATCTAGATTTACCAGTAAATATACATTACCAGTAACTATACAGTGCATTTGGAAAGTATTCAGACCCCATACACACAATGACAAAGCAAAAACTTGTTTTTATACAAATATATACATATATATATATTTTAAATACTGAAATATCACATTTACATAAGTATTCAGACATTTTACTCAGTAGTTTGTTGAGGCACCTTTGGCACCATGCTTCACCGTAGGGATGGTGCCAGGTTTCCTCCAGACATGACACTTGGCATTCAGGACAAATCGTTCAATCTTGCTTTCATCAGACCAGAGAATCTCGTTTCTCATGGTCTGAGAGTCTATAGGTGCCTCTTGGTAAACTACAAGCAGGCTGTCATGTGCCTTTTACTGAGGAGTGGCTTCTGTCTGGCCACTCTACCATAAAGGCCTGATTGGTGGAGTGCTGCAGAGATGGTTGTCCTTCTGGAAGGTTCTCGCATCTCCACAGAGGAACTCTGGAGCTCTGTCAGAGTGACCATCGGGTTCTTGGTCACCTCCCTGACTAAGGCCCTTCTCCCTGATTGATAAGTTTGGCCGGCCCTCCAGCTCTAGGAAGAGTCTTGGTGGTTCCAAACTTCTTCCATTTAAGAATGATGGAGGTCACCATGTTCTTGGGGACCTTCAATGCTGCTGACGTTTTTGGTACCATTCCCCAGATCTGTACCTCGACACAATCCTGTCTCTGAGCTCTACGGACAATTCCTTTGACCTCATGGCTTGGTTATTGCTCTGAAATGCACTGTTCACTATGGGACCTTTTCAGACAGGTGTGTGCCTTTCCAAATCATGTCCAATCAATTGAATTTACCACAGGTGGACTCCAATCAAGTTGTAGAAACATCTCAAGGATGATCAATGGAAACAGGATGCACCTGAGTTCAATTTTGAATCTCATAGCAAAGGATCTAAATAAGGTATCTGTTTTTTAAAAACTTTTTATACATTTGCAAGAATAAAAAAAACTGTTTTTGCTTTGTCATTATGGGGTATTGTGTGTAGATTGATGAGAGAAAAAAATCGGAGATTTTAGAATAAGGCTGTAACATAACAAAATGTGGAAAAAGTCAAGGGGTCTGAATACTTTCCGAAGGCACTGTACATTACCATATAGACAGAGATAGTACAAATAAAGGAAAACCTTTGAATGAGTAGGTGTTCTAAAACTTTTGACCAGTAGTGTCAATTACCAGTCAACCAGTAAATATAGATTACCAGTAAATATAGATGACCAGTTAACAAGTAAATAGAGATTACCAGATAATATAGATTCACAGTTAGAGATTACCAGTTAATATAGATTTACAGTTAGAGATTACCAGTTAATATAGATTCAGTTAATAGAGATTACCAGTTAGAGATTTACAGTAAATATCTGTTACCAGCTAATATAGATTTACAGTAAATATCTATTACCAGTTAATATAGATTTACAGTAAATATCTGTTACCAGTTAATATAGATTTACAGTAAATATCTATTACCAGTTAATATAGATTTACAGTAAATATCTGTTACCAGTTAATATAGATTTACAGTACATATCTATTACCAGTTAATATAGATTTACAGTAAATATCTGTTACCAGCTAATATAGATTTACAGTAAATATCTATTACCAGTTAATATAGATTTACAGTAAATATCTGTTACCAGTTAATATAGATTTACAGTAAATATGTTACCAGTTAATATAGATTTACAGTTAATAGAGATTACCAGTTAATATAGATTTACAGTTAGAGATGACCAGTTAATATAGATTTACAGTAAATATCTGTTACCAGCTAATATAGATTTACAGTAAATATCTGTTACCAGCTAATATAGATTTACAGTAAATATCTGTTACCAGTTTATATAGATTTACAGTAAATATCTTACCAGCTAATATAGATTTACAGTAAATATCTATTACCAGCTAATATAGATTTACAGTAAATATCTTACCAGCTAATATAGATTTACAGTAAATATCTTACCAGCTAATATAGATTTACAGTAAATATCTGTTACCAGTTTATATAGATTTACAGTAAATATCTTACCAGCTAATATAGATTTACAGTAAATATCTTACCAGTTAATATAGATTTACAGTAAATATCTTACCAGCTAATATAGATTTACAGTAAATATCTGTTACCAGCTAATATAGATTTACAGTAAATATCTTACCAGCTAATATAGATTTACAGTAAATATCTGTTACCAGTTAATATAGATTTACAGTAAATATCTTACCAGCTAATATAGATTTACAGTAAATATCTTACCAGCTAATATAGATTTACAGTAAATATCTTACCAGCTAATATAGATTTACAGTAAATATCTTACCAGTTAATATAGATTTAGGAATATCTGTTACCAGCTAATATAGATTTACAGTAAATATCTTACCAGCTAATATAGATTTACAGTTAGAGATGACCAGTTAATATAGATTTACAGTAAATATCTTACCAGCTAATATAGATTTACAGTAAATATCTTACCAGCTAATATAGATTTGCAGTAAATATCTTACCAGCTAATATAGATTTACAGTAAATATCTGTTACCAGCTAATATAGATTTACAGAAATATCTTACCAGTTAATATAGATTTACAGTAAATATATGTTACCAGCTAATATAGATTTACAGTAAATATCTTACCAGCTAATATAGATTTACAGTTAGAGATGACCAGCTAATATAGATTTACAGTAAATATCTTACCAGCTAATATAGATTTACAGTAAATATGTTACCAGCTAATATAGATTTACAGTAAATATCTTACCAGCTAATATAGATTTACAGTAAATATGTTACCAGCTAATATAGATTTACAGTAAATATCTTACCAGCTAATATAGATTTACAGTAAATATCTTACCAGCTAATATAGATTTACAGTAAATATCTTACCAGCTAATATAGATTTACAGTAAATATCTATTACCAGTTAATATAGATTTACAGTAAATATCTTACCAGCTAATATAGATTTACAGTAAATATCTGTTACCAGTTAACATAGATTTACAGTAAATATCTGTTACCAGTTAACATAGATTTACAGTAAATATCTATTACCAGTTAATATAGATTTACAGTAAATATCTTACCAGTTAATATAGATTTACAGTAAATATCTTACCAGCTAACTGCTGTATTTTGACGTATTTGCCTTCCTGTGTCAAAACGTTGGATCCCCTGAACATGATTTTGTTCCGTTCCATAACCAGTAGTGTTGTGCAAAGTGGATTTGCTCACCATGACAACTATACAGCATTACCCATCTGACTCCAAAACTAAAATGGACATAGCCGTTTTTGTCACGCTGCTTAATACATTGCCCGTTGACACAGCACAGGGTGGTGTGATGGCAATTTGGTGCTCTGTGGAACATTTGGTTGCCCTCTGGCTCGAAGAGTCACTTCCTGGAGAGAGAGAGTTGATCGGAGTGACATGGAGGATTTGTGGGACTGGGCACCACCCGAAAACCGCTTTAGGTGAAATGTTAGCCACTGCTCCTGGTCCACACGAGAGAGAAACGCACGCACGCACGCACGCACGCACGCACACAGGTCACCAGAAATTAGTTTTTCATAAATGACACCGTATTTTGTTTTCATGGTCAAATTAAAAGCAAACCAATAATTATACTGTCTGATAGCAACAGCAAATGACACGGTATGTACAATAACTAATATTTCAAATACCTTCTCCATATCTGGTAAATTGTATTTATTCCGTGTAAAGAGACAGTTCAGACATTTTTAGAAATGTGTTTTCTTTTTAGAAACTTTTTCAGATTGCTCTTGCCAATGGAATAGTCCCAAAAGTGCAAACCCTACCCATCTTGCACTACAAGGGCAGGCTCAATCAAAAGCTCAAAAGTAAAATGTCAAATTCTACTTGAACCCAGGTCTGGTAGGGATAGCGAGAGATAGACTGTGTTGACCTCCTGTGATCCTGGCTGGGCGCATCAGCTGTGACCCCCAGGGGTCTGACAATCACATATACGCCAGGGTAGTGGGTTCGATTCCCGGGACCACCCATACGTAGAATGTATGCACACATGACTGTAAGTCGCTTTGGATAAAAGCGTCTGCTAAATGGCATATATTATTATTATTATTATATAGCCATCTTAAACCAAACAATAAACAACATTATATAAACAGCAACTGCTATCATTATTTTCCTGTCAGGCGCATGAGGAGCAACTCAAAACAAAGTGACCCTACAAAGCTATTGTACATTTATTTTGAAAGGAAAAACGTTTGCAACCCTCATGCAATTTAATGACAAATATGTTGTTAAAGCCACAATCTGTAAAAATGTTCATCTACACATATGTAGAAGTTTTAGAAATGACTAGAAATCTAGACTTGTGGCCTTATAAGATCAATATTTGGACTACTCGGGTAAGTTAAGTCCACAAAATGTATTAATGAGAAAGGACAAGATAGGCCTAACACTAGTACAATAAGCAACACATAAACTACAAGATATTCTGAGCCGGACAAATTGCAACTTCATCAACATTGGGAGTTTAACCTCGGTGGAGGTTGGGGAGGGACGGGGGACAAATTTACTGTTGCAGCCACTTCAGGAGCCACTGAGTCATCAGCTTCGTCCCCCATATTTCCAGGTCTGGAAACTGACAAGCCGGTTTGTGTTAGAGCCCCCAGGAGTCCCATTCATTAAACATCACTTATACGCCATGCCGAGAGGAGAGAGAAGCCCGACACCACACCTGGCTCCGTCCTCCACATAAGCCTCCCAGAAAAAGGGACAGATTTGTGGTTTGCTTTACGATGGGAGGCTGGGACTGAATATGTTGAGAAGACAGCTTGAAGCTTGCCACACAACAACTGCAGTGTATGATGGGAAGTGTCCTTTTTTCCACCCCATGTGATATTTTTATACCAGTGAGATCGGATGTTTACACTTACATGTCCGAATTGTGCCTGGTGGATCATTCAAGTTGTATTACGTTTTGAATTTAGAATGAGTGGAAAGCTCTGCTATACACTTCTATCAGCAGACGCTGCCCTGCTTTGTGTCTTCTGAACGCATCCCAGAGGCACTTCAAGCTGTTCTGTTGCAGATGACACTATAAGAAACGCGTTTAAAAATAAAAAAAAAGAAAGAAAAAAAGGAGAGAAAGACGACAAAAGGCAACAACATACGAGCAGAATTTATATAATGTCATTGTATTAACAACATCAAAAAAATGGTGTAAAAAGTAATACATTCCTTATGTGCCTCCCATCGGGACAGTCTGAACAAACAGGATCTGTTCAACAGACAGTGCTTCATTCATTATTTTACAGTCCACAGATACAATGAAGAAAAAAATTATTGTATAGATCACAGTAAAAAGTACAGGTAATAATTACATTTTGTTTGTTTGTTTTGTTTGAAATCATAAAAATCTGTCAGGTCGTACCCCTTCCTATAACCCTTGCTACCTTTATTCACAATAAGTCGTTTTGAGAGTTTTCTTTCAGACTCGAAAGTATGGAAAATGCCTTCCTTATGTACTCGTCTTGCTTGTGTTTTTAAAAACCCATCACAGCACCTCAGCAGAACTGGCATTGATTGGTAGTGAGCCACTATTTTAAAGGTTTCAGGCACTGAATGTACTATGGCCAAAGCAGGTTTCATCATATCATTTAATTAACCCCTGAATGTAATCGTTATCTATATACCAATAAAAATGTAAGGATGTTCCCTGTACAACATAAGACTGATTAAGTTTACATCTCCATACGTAGAGAAGAGCAGAAGCGAGGGATTTAGTATTTTCATTGTCCTGATGGCTTCGCTTTTCACTCGAGCCATCGGTATATGCATTCAACTCTCAAATGTAGAATTGATTTTGTAGGCGGTGGATGGAACAAGGTTTCGTTGATTGACACCGGTGTTATAAAGCAACACCGTGGGTCCTCTGATCCATCCTGAGTTCATGGGATTGACAATAACAGGGAGGGGGGAGAGTTGCATTCCGTCATCTCCTTCAGAATAGGACTACAAGCCTTGTTCTTGTTTTCTATGTCTAAGCATTCCTAAAAGGACAAAGGACAGGCAGGGAACATTAGATCTGATATGGCTAGCGAGTGGAGACCCTTTTGTGAAGACATTGGAGTTTAGGAGGCAGCTCTTTAATTATCTAGGATCAAGACGCATCTCCCTCATAGCTGCGAGAAGTAAGGGTGTCGAGGGTGCTACAGCACCCCCTCATGAATCTAAATAAAATATATATTTTTCAAAATTAGTGAACTAGGCCTTTACTGTATGAGCAGAGAACGAAAAAACATCTTCCTGCGGCCTTGATCTCCCTCTCTTTTTTATTTATTTCTCATCATCTCTCACTCTTATTATATCTCTGACTGTGACACTCTTCACTCTCTCCCTTGGCCCTCTGCTATGGTGGTTAATGTCAGTGGCTCCAGGGTCCAGACAGTGGTTCCAGGGTCCAGACAGTGATTCCAGGGTCCAGACAGTGGCTCCAGGGTCTAGACAGTGGCTCCAGGGTCTAGACAGTGGCTCCAGGGTCTAGACAGTGGCTCCAGGGTCTAGACAGTGGCTCCAGGGTCCAGACAGTGGCTCCAGGGTCTAGACAGTGGTTCCAGGATCCAGACAGTGGTTCCAGGATCCAGACAGTGGTTCCAGGATCCAGACAGTGGTTCCAGGGTCTAGACAGTGGTCCCAGGGTCTAGACAGTGGTTCCAGGGTCTAGACAGTGGCTCCAGGGTCTAGACAGTGGCTCCAGACAGTGGCTCCAGGGTCTAGACAGTGGCTCCAGGGTCTAGACAGTGGGTCTAGACAGTGGCTCCAGGGTCTAGACAGTGGCTCCAGGGTCTAGACAGTGGCTCCAGGGTCTAGACAGTGGCTCCAGGGTCTAGACAGTGGCTCCAGACAGTGGCTCCAGGGTCTAGACAGTGGCTCCAAACAGTGGCTCCAGGGTCTAGACAGTGGCTCCAGGGTCTAGACAGTGGCTCCAGGGTCTAGACAGTGGCTCCAGGGTCTAGACAGTGGCTCCAGGGTCTAGACAGTGGCTCCAGGGTCTAGACAGTGGCTCCAGGGTCTAGACAGTGGCTCCAGACAGTGGCTCCAGGGTCTAGACAGTGGCTCCAGGGTCTAGACAGTGGCTCCAGGGTCTAGACAGTGGCTCCAGACAGTGGCTCCAGGGTCTAGACAGTGGCTCCAGGGTCTAGACAGTGGGTCTAGACAGTGGCTCCAGGGTCTAGACAGTGGCACCAGGGTCTAGACAGTGGCTCCAGGGTCTAGACAGTGGCTCCAGACAGTGGCTCCAGGGTCTAGACAGTGGCTCCAAACAGTGGCTCCAGGGTCTAGACAGTGGCTCCAGACAGTGGCTCCAGGGTCTAGACAGTGGCTCCAGGGTCTAGACAGTGGCTCCAGGGTCTAGACAGTGGCTCCAGGGTCTAGACAGTGGCTCCAAGGTCTAGACAGTGGCTCCAGACAGTGGCTCCAGGGTCTAGACAGTGGCTCCAGGGTCCAGACAGTGGCTCCAGCCAGTGGCTCCAGCCAGTGGCTCCAGACAGTGGCTCCAGGGTCTCTCCTCTACTTCTTCTCCTTCTGGAAGCTGAAACTGGTGCGCCGGCTCAGTTTACGCTGCTTCTGGGCAAAGTAGTCCGCCCGCGACGTGCTGGCCCGAGACTCCAGGATGTAGTTCACCTGAGAATGATAAAACAAGGGATTGTGGGAAGTGTTTCGATCAAAATATGTAGAAACATATGTATACTACGCTACATAGTACAACTGGTTATTTGTGACACAGAAAAAAAAACATATTTGGTGTTGAAATTTCAACTAGTCACAATTAATAAAAGCTATTAGAAAATCCAATAGCAGGACATAATAGCTTTTTCAAGGGGCATGGGAAACCAGATGACAGACAGTCAGAATGACACACTCATGTCTCGTTACATCCAGTAGATGTCACTAAATGGGAACACATGCTACTTTAAGGGGAAACATGGACGGCTCATAAAAGGCAGACTTAAGAGCAGGGACGGCGGAGGTGATGATAACGTTGATAATTTTAACGGAGGTTTAATGCCTAGACCTGAGATATAAAAAGTTAAGCCTTTGGCCTTAAAGAGAGAAGGGATACTTCAAAAAAACGAGTTTTAAAGGCGGAATTACCACGCCCTGTGGGATCCTCCTCATCCATGCTGTTTTATGGGTAAAGGCATAAACATGCTGTCAATAATTTCATGGCTAGTAAAATCCTTGGCATTCACATGGAAACCCTGTGCTTTGACCAAAACATTCACACTCAGGTTTTTTTTATTTATATGGTCTGGTGTTTGGTTATAATGTGCCTCAAGGGCACAGCTGTGATGTGTGTGTGTGTGTGTGTGTGTGTGTGTGTGTGTGTGTGTGTGTGTGTGTGTGTGTGTGTGTGTGTGTGTGACTACAGCTTTTATGATGACGGGTAGTGAGGGGGCCCACTCAAACGAGACAGATGAGAGGTATGAGTTTGGATCAGGTGAACATTCAAATACTCAAGAGAAATATTGTTGCTGGAAATATATATTTATATATATATATTTAATTTTTTAAAGTAACATGTTTGTTTCTAATGTCCTCTCCTCTCATCTGCTTTATACGGAGGTATAGATATATTTATAAATATATTGCCCTTCTTTTTCGACCCCCCCAAGCCACATTGGCTTGTAGTAATGAAAGCATTATTCCCTGCAACCCCGGTTGACATGCCTCCACGGCGATGACACGCTACTTAAAGCCCTGTCCCCTGAGAGTAGGGGACTAGAGTCCTCGCAATTACCTGCAATTTCACCCTAACTTCTCTGGCCTTCAATCTTCACCCCACCTGCCCTGGTCTTCAATCTTCACCCCACCTGCCCTGGCCTTCAACCTTCAACCTTCACCTGCCCCGGCCTTCAACATTCACCTGCCCTGCCCTGTCCTTCAACATTCACCTCACCTGCCCTGGCCCTCAACATTCACCTCACCTGGCCTTCAACATTCACCTCACCTGCCCTGGCCTTCAACATTCACCTCACCCTCCCTGCCCTTCAACATTCACCTCACCTGCCCTTCAACATTCACCTCACCTGGCCTTCAACATTCACCTGCCCTGGCCTTCAACATTCACCTGTCCTGGCCTTCAACATTCACCTCACCTGCCCTGGCCTTCAACATTCACCTCACCTGCCCTGGCCTTCAACATTCACCTCACCTGCCCTGGCCTTCAACATTCACCTCACCTGCCCTGGCTTTCAACATTCACCTCACCTGCCCTGGCCTTCAACATTCACCTCACCTGCCCTGGCCTTCAACATTCACCTCACCTGCCCTTCAACATTCACCTCACCTGCCCTGGCTTTCAACATTCACCTGCCCTGGCCTTCAACATTCACCTCACCTGCCCTGGCTTTCAACATTCACCTCACCTGCCCTTCAACATTCACCTGCCCTGTCCTTCAACATTCACCTGCCCTGGCTTTCAACATTCACCTGCCCTGGCCTTCAACAATCACCTCACCTGCCCTGGCCTTCAACATTCACCTGCCCTGGCCTTCAACATTCACCTGCCCTGGCCTTCAACATTCACCTGCCCTGGCCTTCAACATTCACCTGCCCTGGCCTTCAACATTCACCTGCCCTGGCCTTCAACATTCACCTCACCTGCCCTGGCCTTCAACATTCACCTCACCTGCCCTGGCCTTCAACATTCACCTCACCTGCCCTGGCTTTCAACATTCACCTGCCCTGGCCTTCAACATTCACCTCACCTGCCCTGGCCTTCAACATTCACCTCACCTGCCCTGGCTTTCAACATTCACCTGCCCTGGCCTTCAACATTCACCTGCCCTGGCCTTCAACATTCACCTGGCCTTGCCCTGGCCTTCAACATTCATATCACCTGCCCTGGCCTTCAACATTCACCTGCCCTGGCTTTCAACATTCACATCACCTGCCCTGGCCTTCAACATTCACATCACCTGCCCTGGCCTTCAACATTCACCTGCCCTGGCTTTCAACATTCACATCACCTGCCCTGGCCTTCAACATTCACCTGCCCTGGCCTTCAACATTCACCTGCCCCGGCCTTCAACATTCACCTGCCCCGACCTTCAACATTCACCTCACCTGCCCTGGCCTTCAACATTCACCTCACCTGCCCTTCAACATTCACCTGCCCTGGCCTTCAACATTCACCTGCCCTGGCCTTCAACATTCACCTGCCCTGGCTTTCAACATTCACCTGCCCCGGCCTTCAACATTCACCTGCCCTGGCCTTCAACATTCACCTCACCTGCCCTTCAACATTCACCTCACCTGCCCTTCAACATTCACCTCACCTGCCCTTCAACATTCACCTGCCCTGGCTTTCAACATTCACCTGCCCCGGCCTTCAACATTCACCTCACCTGCCCTGCCCTTCAGGAGATGCTTTCCCATGCCCCACTTTCAAGACTTATTACAGAAAGGTCCTTAAAAGTAAATGAATCATCATTAATGCTAATTAAAGAGAGTATCATTATCTTCCCTATTTTAATGGTTACAGTTGAATTATCATACGCCGATGTGGTAAAAATGCCTCACGGCCTTAATCTACATTTTTAATAGGATATTTCATATTTGCATCTCTGAGTGCGCATTCAATTAGGTTTTTTAGCCCTACGGGTATATGTGGGGGACTGCATAATAATATAGTCAAACCGTCAATATCTGTCAATAGTGACTTGTACCCTGCAGACCTGACTTTGTAAAGTAGAGGAAGTGGTTGCTAAAACAACATATTCCCATGTGATATGGAGGCAAAAGGCACATGGAACCTCCCTATTACTCACCTTAAGCACGATCTCATTGACAGTAGCAGCATCACACTCAAAGTACAAGGGCTTGTAGTCGTGGTTACTGAGGTATGTGAGCTTGAATATTGCATGACCTGCAACACAAGGAGGAAGAGGATGTGAAATACAAGACGGTAAAACAAGGAATTTACACAAACCAAGAGACTGTAAAATCATTGTTCCCACAGTTGGGATAAGGCTCACCTTTATATTCCAGTCAAGGGACAGGGCCTAGACCTTTATATTACAGTCAAGAGACAGGGCCTAGACCTTTATATTATAGTAAGAGACAGGGCCTAGACCTTTATATTCCAGTCAAGAGACAGGGCCTAGACCTTTATATTCCAGTCAAGAGACAGGGCCTAGACCTTTATATTATAGTAAGAGACAGGGCCTAGACCTTTATATTCCAGTCAAGGGACAGGGCCTAGACCTTTATATTACAGTCAAGAGACAGGGCCTAGACCTTTATATTATAGTCAAGAGACAGGGCCTAGACCTTTATATTACAGTCAAGAGACAGGGCCTAGACCTTTATATTATAGTCAAGAGACAGGGCCTAGACCTTTATATTATAGTCAAGAGACAGGGCCTAGACCTTTATATTACAGTCACGAGACAGGGCCTAGACCTTTATATTATAGTCTAGGGACAGGGCCTAGACCTTGCTTGTGCTTCTAGTTCCGACAATGCAGTAATAACCAACAAGTAATCTAACTAACAATTCCAAAACTACTGTCTTATACACACAAGTGTAAGGGGATAAAGAATATGTACATAAAGATATATGAATGAGTGATGGTACAGAGAGGCATAGGCAAGATACAGTAGATGGTATCGAGTACAGTATATACATATGAGATGAGTATGTAAATGAGTATGTATGAGTGTGTTGGCAGCAGCCACTCAATGTTAGTGGTGGCTGTTTAACAGTCTGATGGCCTTGAGATAGAAGCTGTTTTTCAGTCTCTCGGTCCCAGCTTTGATGCACCTGTACTGACCTCGCCTTCTGGATGATAGCGGGGTGAACAGGCTGTGGCTCGGGTGGTTGTTGTCCTTGATGATCTTTATGGCCTTCCTGTAACATCGGGTGGTGTAGGTGTCCTGGAGGGCAGGTAGTTTGCCCCCGGTGATGTGTTGTGCAGACCTCACTACCCTCTGGAGAGCCTTACGGTTGTGGGCGGAGCAGTTGCCGTGCCAGGCGGTGATACAGCCCGCCAGGATGCTCTCGATTGTCCATCTGTAGAAGTTTGTGGGTGCTTTTGGTGACAAGCCGAATTTCTTCAGCCTCCTGAGGTTGAAGAGGTGCTGCTGCGCCTTCTTCACGATGCTGTCTGTGTGGGTGGACCAATTCAGTTTGTCTGTGATGTGTATGCCGAGGAACTTAAAACTTGCTACCCTCTCCACTACTGTTGCATCAATGTGGATAGGGGGGTGTTCACACTGCTGTTTCCTGAAGTCCACAATCATCTCCTTAGTTTTGTTGACGTTGAGTGTGAGGTTATTTTCCGGAGACCACACTCCGAGGGCCCTCACCTCCTCCCTGTAGGCTGTCTCGTCGTTGTTGGTAATCAAGCCTACCACTGTTGTGTCGTCCGCAAACTTGATGATTGAGTTGGAGGCGTGCGTGGCCACGCAGTCGTGGGTGAACAGGGAGTACAGGAGAGGGCTCAGAACGCACCCTTGTGGGGCCCCAGTGTTGAGGATCAGCGGGGTGGAGATGTTGTTGCCTACCCTCACCACCTGGGGGCGGCCCGTAAGGAAGTCCAGTACCCAGTTGCAAAGGGCGGGGTCGAGACCCAGGGTCTCGAGCTTGATGACGAGCTTGGAGGGTACTATGGTGTTAAATGCTGAGCTGTAGTCGATGAACAGCATTCTCACATAGGTATTCCTCTTGTCCAGATGGGTTAGGGCAGTGTGCAGTGTGGTTGAGATTGCATCGTCTGTGGACCTATTTGGGCGGTAAGCAAATTGGAGTGGGTCTAGGGTGTCAGGTAGGGTGGAGGTGATATGGTCCTTGACTAGTCTCTCAAAGCACTTCATGATGATGGAAGTGAGTGCTAGGGGGCGGTAGTCATTTAGCTCAGTTACCTTAGCTTTCTTGGGAACAGGAACAATGGTGGCCCTCTTGAAGCATGTGGGAACAGCAGACTGGGATAGGGATTGATTGAATATGTCCGTAAACACACCAGCCAGCTGGTCTGCGCATGCTCTGAGGGCGCGGCTGGGGATGCCGTCTGGGCCTGCAGCCTTGCGAGGGTTAACACGTTTAAATGTTTTACTCACCTCGGCTGCAGTGAAGGAGAGGCCGCATGTTTTGGTTGCAGGCCGTGTCAGTGGCACTGTATTGTCCTCAAAGCGGGCAAAAAATTGATTTAGTCTGCCTGGGAGCAAGACATCCGGGTCCGTGACGGGGCTGGTTTTCTTTTTGTAATCCGTGATTGACTGTAGACCCTGCCACATACCTCTTGTGTCTGAGCCGTAGAGTTGAGATTCTACTTTGTCTCTATACTGACGCTTAGCTTGTTTGATTGCCTTGCGGAGGGAATAGCTACACTGTTTGTATTCGGTCATATTTCCGGTCACCTTGCCCTGATTAAAAGCAGTGGTTCGCGCTTTCAGTTTCACGCGAATGCTGCCATCAATCCACGGTTTCTGGTTTGGGAATGTTTTAATCGTTGCTATGGGAACGACATCTTCAACGCACGTTCTAATGAACTCACACACCGAATCAGCATATTCGTCAATGTTGTTGTCTGACGCAATACGAAACATATCCCAGTCCACGTGATGGAAGCAGTCTTGGAGTGTGGAATCAGATTGGTCGGACCAGCGTTGAACAGACCTCAGCGTGGAAGCTTCTTGTTTTAGTTTCTGTCTGTTGGCAGGGATCAACAAAATGGAGTCGTGGTCAGCTTTTCCGAAAGGAGGGCGGGGCAGGGCCTTATATGCATCGCGGAAGTTAGAATAGCAGTGATCCAAGGTTTTGCCAGCCCTGGTTGTGCAATCGATATGCTGATACAATTTAGGAAGTCTTGTTTTCAGATTAGCCTTGTTAAAATCCCCAGCTACAATGAATGCAGCCTCAGGATGTATGGATTCCAGTTTGCAAAGAGTCAAATAAAGTTCGTTCAGA
Source organism: Oncorhynchus keta (assembly GCF_023373465.1). Lineage (NCBI taxonomy): Eukaryota > Metazoa > Chordata > Actinopteri > Salmoniformes > Salmonidae > Oncorhynchus > Oncorhynchus keta. Next base: position 8,796,840 of record NC_068429.1, on the reverse strand, counting down.
GCCATCGATGTGTCTGCTTGGGGGGGAATATATACGGCTGTGATTATAATCGAAGAGAATTCCCTTGGTAGATAATGCGGTCGACATTTGATTGTGAGGAATTCTAAATCAGGTGAACAGAAGGACTTGAGTTCCTGTATGCTCTTGTGACCACACCACATCTCGTTAGCCATAAGGCATACGCCCCCGCCCCTCTTCTTACCAGAAAGATGTTTGTTTCTGTCGGCGCGATGCGTGGAGAAACCAGCTGGCTGCACCGACTCCGATAGCGTCTCTCCAGTGAGCCATGTTTCCATGAAGCAAAGAACGTTACAGTCTCTGATGTCCCTCTGGAATGCTACCCTTGCTCGCAATTTCATCAACCTTGTTGTCAAGAGACTGGACATTGGCGAGAAGTATACTGGGGAGTGGTGCACGATGAGCCCGTCTCCAGAGTCTGACCAGAAGACCGCTACGTTTCCCTCTTTTACGAAGTCGTTTTTTTGGGTCGCCGGCTGGGATCCATTCAGTTGTCCTGGGTGAAAGGCAGAACACAGGATCCGCTTCGCGAAAGTCATATTCTTGGTCGTACTGATGGTGAGTTGACGCTGCTCTTATATTCAGGAGTTCTTCTCGACTGTATGTAATGAAACCTAAGATGACCTGGGGTACTAATGTAAGAAATAACAGGGAAAAAAAACCAAAAACTGCATAGTTTCCTAGGAGCGCGAAGCGAGGCGGCCATCTCTGTCGGCGCCGGAAGTAATCCGGTCAAGAGACAGGACCTAGACCTTTATATTACAGTAAGAGACAGGGCCTAGAGACAGGGCCTAGACCTTTATATTATAGTCAAGAGACAGGGCCTAGACCTTTATATTATAGTCTAGGGACAGGGCCTAGACCTTTATATTACAGTCAAGAGACAGAGCCTAGACGTTTATATTATAGTCAAGACACATGGCCTAGATTAAACCCCCAACGTGAGGCATTAAACCCCCAACGTGAGGCAGTAAACCTCCAACGTGAGGCATTAAACCCCCAACGTGAGGCAGTAAACCCCCAACGTGAGGCATTAAACCCCCAACGTGAGGCATTAAACCCCCAACGTGAGGCAGTAAACCCCCAACGTGAGGCAGTAAACCCCCAACGTGAGGCAGTAAACCCCCAACGTGAGGCAGTAAACCCCCAACGTGAGGCATTAAACCCCCAACGTGAGGCAGTAAAACCCAATGCACAAATCAATAACATCTACTGGCAGTTCAATGTGCGTATGATAAATAAATAAAATGGGGACGACTATACACAGTACTGTACACACAAACATCATATTCTACTACACACGTTGTCCAAGAGTGAACGGTAGAAGTTCCTCCTTTTAAGGAACATTTCTATGGTAATGAATTCATGCTATGTCGTTTACTGATTGATGGGGGCTTTTAATTCAGCTTCCTGGAGCATCTCTGTGCAATCCACTACAATGAAAGTTTACATCAGCTGAGTTAACTCTGTTGGCTATGTTTCCTCGTCTCTACCCTCCCTTGTCTTTTGGTCTCTCCTGTAGGGCGTTTCTGATTTCATGGCTAACCTTGTGCTCTGAACAACCCATTCATTACTGTTAATGCATTGCCATCTCATGTAAATCAACCAGGGGGCTCAATAAGCAAGTGAAGGCTAACATATGCAGATGTGCAATTCCCAAAAGTATCCCCCCCCTCCCCCCGACCCCATATATCTGAGAGTCTAGCCAATTAGCCACAATCAATTCTGGGGGATTTAAGTGGCTGGTATTAATTCATTTTTCTGCCCGCAACTTTCCTCAAAAGAGGTTTGGTCTACGAAGAACAGGACCCTAGAATCATGCATCTTGGGTAATAAAAATCTGTGCAAAGACAACATGTCAAAGCTGGGGAAAAATGGCTCTTGCTAATGGATTCGCAACAGAAAATAGCTTTTAAGTAATCAATCTTTTAGTTTTTTTATTCAAGAAAAAAACAAATCTTTCTCATTAAAGGAGCTGGGTGTCATAGCCTCTTTGTGGCTATATGGCGTAATGAAAACGGCATTACCATTGATCACAATTATAAGGGTTCATGCTGATATCCCGTCGATTACCACACCACTTCCTTGTTTCACTAACAAATACGTAAGCAGATTAATTTCAACTCCCTTGCAGCCACTCTGAAATACACATTTTGAATAATACCCAAGATAGGAAAAAGAACGATTAACATACACTGAACAATAATATAAATGCACCATGCAACAATTTAAACAATTTCACAATTTCATATTAGGAAATCTGTCAATTTGAATCAATTAATTAGCCCCTAATCTATGGCTTTCACGTGATTGGGCAGGGGTGCAGCCATGGGTGGGCCTGGGAGGACATAGGCCCACCCACTTGGGAGCTATGCCCAACCAATCAGAATTCGTTTTTCCACACAAAATGGCTTTTTTTTACAGACAGAAATACTTCTCAGTTTCATTAGCTGTCCAGGTGGCTGGTCTCAGACGATCCCGTAGGTGAAGAAGGATGTGGAGGTCTGGGCTGTCGTGGTTACACGTGGTTTGTGGTTGTGAGGCTCGTTGGACTTACTGACAAATTCTCACAAACTGACGTGGGAGGCGGCTTATGGTAGAGAAATTAACATTAACATTTTTGGCAACAGCTATGGAGAATATTCCTGCAGTCAGCATGCCAATTGCACGCTCCCTCAACACTTGACATCTGTGGCATTGTGTTGTGTGACAAAACTGCACATTTTAGAATGGCGGTTTATTGTCCCCAGCTCAAGGTTCATCTGTGTAATGACCATGTTGTTTAATCCGTTTCTTGATTTGCCACACCTGTCAGGTGGATGGATTATTTTGGCAAAGATAAGCTTTCTGTGCGTATAGAACATTTCTGGGATCTTTTATTTCAGCTCATGAAACATGGGACCAGCACTTTACATGTTGCCTTTATATTTTGGTTCAGTATAGTAACCATTTCAATAATTTTAACCTTTTAAGACGCATTTAGAAATTATACTTCTCATTGTGAGAAGCGTGGTCGACCCACACGCATCAAAGAGATGTCAAGTGGTTAATCTGTAACTATTGAGGATTATTCTAGTCAAGCAAAGAGATGTCAAGAGGTTGATCTGTAACAATTGAGGATTATTCTACTCAAGCAAAGAGATGTCAAGAGGTTGATCTGTAACTATTGAGGATTATTCTAGTCAAGCATCAAAGAGATATCAAGAGGTTGATCTGTATCACCCTCAATGCCATTGGTAGACACTGCATGTAGTGTTCGCACATCTCTATGTCCCAACACCAGAATCTCTTCTATATAAAAAGGAAAGTGACTCGGCCTCCTATCAGACACCAGTACTCTACCAGAGACCATTTTATAGCGGAACCGGCGACGTGGAACAAATGTCTCGCCCAAAGTGGAGAAGGCAGTGCAGGGAGGAAGACAATGGAGGAGGCGCGCTGTGGCTTTCTTCCCTCGACGTGTGTCTGCAGAAAGGAGCAAGGCCTTCATTAACTCTGACACCGGCTCTTAAGTATCCCTTTATTAGAGGGGGTAAGAATAGAGACTCTTATGTATCCCTTTATTTGAGGGGTAAGAATAGAGACTTACGTATCCCTTCATTAGAGGGGTTGCTCATTGACTACAGCCTTCAACACCATAGCACCCTCCAAACTCATCCTTAAGCTTGAGACCCTGGGTCTCGACCACGCCCTGTGGTCCTGGACTTTCTGGCCGGCCGCCCCCAGGTAGTGAAGGTAGGAAACAACATTTCCACCCCGTTGTACATCAACATTAGGGCCCCCACAAGGGTGCGTTCTCAACCCTCTCCTGTAGTCCCTGTTCACCCACGACTGCATGGCCATGCACGCCTCCAACTCAATCATTAAGTTTGCAGATGACACTACAGTGGTAGGCTTGATTACCAACAACGACAAGACAGCCTACAGGGAGGTGGTGAGGGCCCTCGGAGTGTGGTGTCAGGAAAATAACCTCTCATTCCACGTCAACAAAACAGAGGAGATGATCGTTGACTTCAGGAAACAGCCGAGGGAGCTCCCCCATATCCACTGACGGGACAGAGGTCGACCGATTAATCGGCATGGCTAAGAATGGGTAATCAGCCTTTTTTACATTGCAATCCACAAGGAAACTGCGGGGCAGGCTGACCACCTGTTACGCGAGTGCAGCATCAAAATTACCTTGTGGATGCAAGGAGCCAAGGTAAGTTGCTAGCTAGCATTAAACTTATTTTATAAAAATCAATCTTCACATTAACCTCTCTGGGATAGGTGGGATTATCTGATGATAGCACAACAGTAAACAAAGAGAGAGTAGCATATTTCAACCCTGCAGGCGCGACACAAAACGCAAGGAATAAAATATAAATCATGCCTTACCTTTGACGAGCTTCTTTTGTTGGCACTCCAATATGTCCGATAAACATCACAAATGGTCCTTTTGTTCGATTAATTCCGTCAATATATATCCAAAATGTCCATTTATTTGGCGCATTTGATCCAGAAAAACACTGGTTCCAACTTGACCAATGTCACTACAAAATATCTCAAAAGTTACCTGTAAACTTTGCCAAAACATTTCAAACTACTTTTGTAATACAACTTTAGGTATTTTTTAAAGTAAACGATGATCTGTGTGCAATACAAAAATAAAAACTGACGCTACTTTTCTGGTCACGCGCCTCTCAAACCGTCCACTTCAAGTGACTCTCATTCAAGATGGCCGTACTTCTTCAACACACAAAGGAAAAACCTCAACCAATTTCTACAGACATCCAGTGGAAGCGGTAGGAACTGCAAAGAAGGTCCCTTAGAAATCTGGTTTCCCAATGAAAACACATTGAAAAGACAGTGACCTCATAACAACAACAAAAAATCTGAATGGTTTGTCCTCTGGGTTTCACCTGCTACATAAGTTCTGTTATACTCACAGACATGATTCAAACAGTTTTAGAAACTTCAGCGTGTTTTCTATCCAAATCTACTAATAATATGCATATCTTATATTCTTGGGATGAGTAGCAGGCAGTTGAATTTGGGCATGCTATTCACCCAAAAGTGAAAATGCTGCCCCCTATCCCGAAGAAGTTTTAATTAACACATGGTTGATAATATTACTCGGTTAACTAGCTTGTCCTGAGTTGCATATAATCAATGCGGTGCATGTTAATTTACCATCAAATCACAGCCTACTTCAACTTCGCCAAACGGATGATGATTTAACAAAAGCGCATTCGCAAAAAGCACAATCGTTGCACGACTGTACCTAACCATAAACATCAATGCCTTTCTTAAAATCAATACACAGAAGTATATTTCTTTAAACCTGCATATTTAGTTAAAATAACGTTAGCAGGCAATATTAACTAGGGAAATTATGTCACTTCTCTTGCGTTCAGTGCAAGCAGAGTCAGGGTATATGCAGCAGTTTGGGCCGCCTGGCTCGTTGCTAATTGTGTGAAGACCATTTCTTCCTAACAAAGACCGTAAATAATTATGACATAACATTTAAGGTTTTGCAATGTAACAGCAATATTTAGACTTAGGGTTGCCACCCGTTCGATAAAATACGGAACGGTTCCGTATTTCACTGAAAGAATCAACATTTTGTATTCGAAATTATAGTTTCCGGATTTGACCTAAGGCTCGTATTTCTGTGTGTTTATTATAATTAAGTATATGATTTGAAATTTTATAGAGCATTGATAGTCTGACTAATTGGTGGTAGACAGCAGCATGGTCGTAAGCATTCATTAAAACAGCACTTTACTGCGTTTGCCAGCCGTTCTCAGCAATGCTTGAAGCACACCGCTGTTTATGACTTCAAGCCTATCAACTCCCGAGATTAGGCTGGCAATACTAAAGTGCCCATAAGAACATCCAATAGTCAAAGGTATATGAAATGCAAATGGTTTAGAGGGAAATAGTTGACGCGTCATAAATTGTATAATATCTACAACCTAAAATTTCCTAACGGGGAATATTGAAGACTCATGTTAAAAGGAACCACCAGCTTTTATATGTTCTCATGTTCTGAGCAAGGAACTGAAACGTTCGCTTTCTTACATGGCACATATTGCACTTTTACTTTCTTCTCCAACACCATTTTTTTTGTTGCATTATTTAAACCAAATTGAACATGTTTCATTATTTATTTGAGACTAAATTGATTTTATTTATATTAAGTTCAAAATAAAAGTGTACATTGTTCATTCAGTATTGTTGTAATTGTCATTATTACAAATATATATATATATATATATAAATCTGCCGATGAATCGGTATCGGCTTTTTTTGGTCCTCCAATAATCAGTATCGGTGTTAGAAAAATCATATTCGGTCGACCTCTAGTGGAAAGTTTAAAGTTCCTCGGTGTACACATCATGGGCAAACTGAAATGGTCCACCCATACAGTCAGCGTGGTGAAGGTACAACAGCGCCTCTTCAACCACAGGAGGCTTAAGAAATGTGGCTTGTCACCTAAAACCCTCACAAACTTTTACAGATGCACAATCGAGAGCATCCTGGCGGGCTGTATCACTGCCTGGTACTGCAACTGCACCGCCCTCAACGGCAAAGCTCTCCAGAGGGTAGTGAGGTCTGCACAACGCATCACTGGGGGCAAACTACCTGCCCTCCAGGACACCTACACCACCCGATGTCACAGGAAGGACAAAAAGATCATCAAGGACAACAACCACCCGAGCCACTGCCTGTTCAACCTGCTATCATCCAGAATGTGAGGTCAGTTCAGGTGCATAAAAGCTGGGACAGAGCCTGAAAAACAGCTTCTATCTTAAGGCCATCAGACTTAAACAGCCATCACTTACATAGAGCGGCTGCTGCCAACATACAGACTCAAATTACTGGCCACTTAAATAAATGGATTTAAATAAGGTATAAGGTTTACATATCCTACATTACTCATCTTACATGTGTATACTGTATTTTATACCATCTAAAGCATCTTCCCTATGCTGCATAGTCATCGCGCATCCATATATTTATATGTACATATTCATATTCATATTCCATCCCCTTACATTTGTGTGTATGGTTGTCGTTGTGAATTTGTTCGATATTACTGTACTGCCGGAACTAGAAGTACAAGCATTTCACTACACTCGCATTAACATCTGCTAACCATGTGACCAATAACATAATATTTGAAAAATAGAGACTCTTACGTATCCCTTCATTAGGAGGGGGGTAAGAATAGAGACTTCCGTATCCCTTCATTAGGGGGTAAGATTAGAGACTTACGTATCCCTTCATTGGGGGGGTAAGAATAGAGACTTACGTATCCCTTCATTAGGGGGTAAGAATAGACTTACGTATCCCTTCATTAGGGGGTAGGAATAGAGACTTACATATCCCTTCATTAGGGGGGGGATAAGAACAGAGACTTACGTAGCCCTTCATTAGGGGGGGGGATAAGAGTAGAGACTTACGTATCCCTTCATTAGGGGGGGATAAGAATAGAGACTTACGTATCCCTTCATTAGGGGGGGATAAGAATAGAGACTTACGTATCCCTTCATTAGGGGGGGGGTAAGAATAGAGACTGACGTATCCCTTCATTAGGGGGGATAAGAATAGAGACTTACGTATCCCTTCATTAGGGGGTAAGATTAGAGACTTACGTATCCCTTCATTAGGGGGGGTAAGATTAGAGACTTACGTATCCCTTCATTAGGGGGGGTAAGATTAGAGACTTACGTATCCCTTCATTAGGGGGGGGGTAAGAATAGAGACTTACGTATCCCTTCATTAGGGGGGGATAAGAATAGAGACTTACGTATCCCTTCATTGGGGGGGATAAGAATAGAGACTTACGTATCCCTTCATTAGGGGGGGGGTAAGAATAGAGACTTACGTATCCCTTCATTAGGGGGGGGTAAGAATAGAGACTTACGTATCCCTTCATTAGGGGGGGGTAAGAATAGAGACTTACGTATCCCTTCATTAGGGGGGGATAAGAATAGAGACTTACGTATACCTTCATTAGGGGGGATAAGAACAGAGACTTACGTATCCCTTCATTAGGGGGGGATAAGAACAGAGACTTACGTATCCCTTCATTAGGGGGGGATAAGAACAGAGACTTACGTATCCCTTCATTAGGGGGGATAAGAACAGAGACTTACATATCCCTTCATTAGGGGGGGGATAAGAATAGAGACTTACGTATACCTTCATTAGGGGGGGTAAGAATAGAGACTTACGTATCCCTTCATTAGGGGGATAAGAATAGAGACTTACGTATCCCTTCATTAGGGGGGGATAAAAATAGAGACTTACGTATCTCTTCATTAGGGGGGGATAAGAATAGAGACTGACGTATCCCTTCATTAGGGGGGATAAGAACAGAGACTTACGTATCCCTTCATTAGGGGGGGATAAGAATAGAGACTTACGTATCCCTTCATTTAGGGGGGGATAAGAATAGAGACTTACGTATCCCTTCATTTAGGGGGGGATAAGAATAGAGACTTACGTATCCCTTCATTAGGGGGGGATAAGAATAGAGACTTACGTATACCTTCATTAGGGGGGGGTAAGAATAGAGACTTACGTATCCCTTCATTAGGGGGGTAAGAATAGAGACTTACGTATCTCTTCATTAGGGGGATAAGAATAGAGACTGACGTATCCCTTCATTAGGGGGGATAAGAACAGAGACTTACGTATCCCTTCATTAGGGGGGGATAAGAATAGAGACTTACGTATCCCTTCATTTAGGGGGGGATAAGAATAGAGACTTACGTATACCTTCATTAGGGGGGGGGTAAGAATAGAGACTTACGTATCCCTTCATTAGGGGGTGGGGGGGAAAGAATAGAGACTTAAGTATCCCTTCATTAGGGGGGATAAGAACAGAGACTTACGTATCCCTTCATTAGGGGGGATAAGAATAGAGACTTACGTATCCCTTCATTTAGGGGGGGATAAGAATAGAGACTTACGTATCCCTTCATTAGGGGGGGATAAGAATAGAGACTTACGTATCCCTTCATTAGGGGGGATAAGAACAGAGACTTACGTATCCCTTCATTAGGGGGGGTAAGAATAGAGACTTACGGGGGGGGGAGACTAACTCAGACACCGGCAAGAATAGAGTCTGTTTCCAAAGAGGGTCGCTACGCCGTAACTGACGCAGCCGTGTGGAACATCTTTGTGGGAGTGTGTCATGACACTATTCTGCACCCCCCTTAGTTCCATCCTATCAGCCATCAGTCAATTTTTACCACAGAACTAATTGCTTTAAACTGAAATCTGTTTTACCTAATTTCGTCCAGCATGTCACCTGGGCAATTAGAGGGGTAAAGAAAACTCTAAATTACTTTTACTCCACATGCAGAGACTTATAAAAAGCTCTCCCTCCATTTTGTCAAATCGGACCATAACTTTATCCTCGAAATTAGGTTTTTCATGCAAAAACACACAAAGTACCAGTGAAGTGCTTCATTTGGTCTGATGAAGTGTAAAATAAACCCACAGGACTGTTTTGCTAGCAATTCCTGGAATATGTTCCAGGATTAATCTGATAACAATGAGGAGTATTTACCTTAATAACGTGTGTTGTTCATTTACCACATCAGTCACCAGCTTCATTAATAAGTGCATCGTCGTTCCCACAGTGACCGTACGTACATATCCCAACCAGAAGCCATGGATTACAGGCAACATCCGCACTGAGCTAAAGGTTAGAGCTGCCACTTTCAAGGAGAGAGACACTCACCAAAAACGCTTATAAGAAATCCCGCTACGCTCTCCGACGAACCATCAAACAGGCAAAGATCAACACAGGTCTAAGATCGAATCCTGCTACACCGGCTCTGACGCTCGTCAGACGTGTCAGGGCTTGCAAACTATCACGGATTACAAAAGGAAACCCAGTGACACAAGACTACCAGATGAGATAAATGCCTTCTATGCCAGCTTCAAGGCAAGGAACACTGAGCCATGCGTGAGAACACCAGCTGTTCAGGACAACTGTGTCTCTCCGTAGCCGCTGTAGAACCTTTAAACAGGTTATCATTCACAAGGCCGCAGACAGATTACCACTATGCGTACTTAGATCATGCGCTGATCTGGATCCTGGACTTCCTAACGGGCTGCCCCCATGTGGTGAGGGTAGGCAGCACACATCCGCCACAACACATCCTCAACACGGGGCCCCTCAGGGGTGTGTGCTTAGTCCTGTCCTGTTCTCCCTGTTGACCTAGGACTGTGTGGCCACGCACGACTCCCAACATCATCATGTTTGCCGACGACACGACGGTGGTCGGCCTGATCACCGATGAGACAGCCTATAGGGAGGAGGTCAGAGACCATCTACAGCTGAGCATATTGACTAGCTGCATCACCGCTTGGTATGGCAACTGCTTGGCATCTGACCGCAAGGTGCTACAGAGGGTAGTGTATACGGCCTAGTACAACACTGGGGCCGAGCTCCCGGTCATCCAGAACCTCTATACCAGGCGATGTCAGAGGAAGGCCCCATAAAATTGACAAAGACTCGTTCAAAGGCACTTGAATATTTTGTCTTGCCCATTCACCCTCTGAATGGCACACATACACAATCTATGTCTCAATTGTCTCAAGGCTTAAAATCCTTCTTTAACCTGTCTCTTCCTATTCATCTACACTGATTGAAGTGGATTTAAAAAGTATTCCGAAATGCATTTGGGGAATTGGTTCAGTTAAAATCAACTGACACCGCGTGACAATATACTAGAAAGTGACGACGACTGCATATAAAACTGAACACGGCTTCTTCTTCTATGCTTCTGGTGTCTTTTATCACAAACCTAATCAAACCTGCATGAGACCTTAGTTGCCCTCGTATTCCCCAGAGGCTCTGGTGTACCTCAGGGCTCAAAACCAAGACCTCCTGAAATGACTCAGGATATCTCCGCCTCCCTCCCTTTTCTACTCCCCATCCCTGGAGAGGGACCCAGGCGGTCGACCCCCCCTCCCCCTCCCCATGCATTTTGAGGAGCAGTTGATGAATAGATCAGAGGAGCGATGAGCACCTCTTGCGACGCTCGCCAACCGCGACTCCCTTTCACCGTCTGCACCTCATTAATCACGCTATTGTCTGATTTGAAAGGCAAGCCATGTAAGTGTCATATCCACTCAAAGCCAAGGAGAGGCCTAGCCGAGGGGATGCGAACACCATCAAAATAAGACAACAAATCTTCAATGTAAACCACAAAGAGAAACAGACATAGGTCCTTAGTTACTAAAAGGTCTAGGGACTGGTTCGTTAATGAGCCCGAGGTAAAGCTGTACCATCTAATTGGGCAAAATAAGCTGTCAGAATGTATTTTTCATTTAATAGGTTAAAGTGGGGGGAAAAAAATATATAAATATTATTCCATTTATTTGCACTTTATTTTTTTTTTATAGCTATGATTGCATAGCAACAGGCCAAATGCCCACAGCATAAAGCGTTGTTGGTAACGTAGTTGTGGACTGGAAGAAAAAAACAAAAACAAAGAAAAGTGAATGTCATATTTGTACTTCCCTGCAGGCGAAAAAATATCCTTGTCAGGTGCCACAGGGTGCACACAGAAACATATGCACGGGTTACGTTTGTCAGGAGGCTTGGAGAAAAAAAAGGTGATTGAGTAGGATGGTGGGGGGTGGGGGCAGCGGAGGTGGGGGGCTGACTGCTTGTTTGGTGTGATACTGATTATGGGAACATGAGACTTTTGGGGTCTTTCATAGCAACACATGCTTCCCATTTAAAGTCAATAACTCCATTCTTCCCTCCCACTTGGCGATGTGACAGTGAACGCTTGTCCCAAGTTCAAGGTTCATTGTAATCATTTACAACCCCCTGCAAAAAACACTTTTCAAATGAAGAGAAAAGTCTACTTTGGTCACTGCTGTTCTCGTCCTCACCTCCCCCACCCCCATGTGCAAACACACACCACTGAAACCATACACACACACCCCCCCCCCCACACACACACCCAACCCCCACCCACACACACACACACCCAACCCCATACACACCAAACCCCCCACACTCACACCCAACCCCACACACACACACACCCAACCCCAACCCACACACACACACCCAACCCCACACACACCAAACCCCCCACATTCACCCAACCCTACACACACACACCCCCTCCCCCCCACACACACACCCAACCCCCACCCACACACACACACACCCAACCCCATACACACCAAACCCCCCACACTCACACCCAACCCCACACACACACACACCCAACCCCAACCCACACACACACACACACCCAACCCCATACACACCAAACCCCCCACATTCACCCAACCCTACACACACACACACCCAACCCCACACACACACCCAACCCCAACCCACACACACACACCCAACCCCATACACACCAAACCCCCCACACTCACCCAACCCTACACACACACTCACACAACCCTACACACCCCCAACCCCAACCCTACACACCCCCAACCCCAACCCTACACACCCCCACCCCCAACCCTACACACACACACCCAACCCTACACACGAAACATCCCTTGGAGAGTATACAAACCCTTCATGTCCTGGAGCAGGTCATGACCATACTGGAAAAAAAAGTCTTAAAGCTACAATGTCACTTTTTGGGCGACCTGACAAATTCACATAGAAATGTGTGTTATTGATCTGTCATTCTCGTTGACAGCGAGTCTAAGAAGTGGTAGATCTGTTACATGTGCGCTATTTCTAGGCTTCACGTTCTTAACTTTATTTTTTTACGGTTTCGTACACAAGCTTTATTTAAACAGTTAAAAACACAATATCTGTGGTTCTGGAAAATATATTTCAGTGGTTTAGATGCTACAATGATTCTCTACACTACACATTGTTGGTTTTGTCACATAAACTGAAATTAAGCAAACTATTAGAATTTATAGCAACCAGGAAATGGATGAGTGATTTCTGCAATAGTGCACATATAAAGTTGATTCCTGAATGTAAATGCTGTCTTACAGTGACATGATTTTATTTGTCTGGGGGGAAAAAAAATTCAGCCACACCAATCAATTTTTTTTATAGAATCGTACGTTAAGAATCAGGTTACAAGGACGTTTACCAACATATCGGGCGTTCTCTCTCTCTCTGGTCACCCCCAAAAACCAATTCTTCCTTTGGCCACCTCTCCTTCCAGTTCTCTGCTGCCAATGACTGGAACGAACTACAAAAATCTCTGAAACTGGAAACACTTATCTCCCTCACTAGCTTTAAGCACCAGCTGTCAGAGCAGCTCACAGATTACTGCACCTGTACATAGCCCATCTATAATTTAGCCCAAACAACTACCTCTTCCCCTACTGTATTTATTTTGCTAATTTGCACCCCATTATTTCTATCTCTACTTTGCACATTCTTCCACTGCATATCTACCATTCCAGTGTTTTACTTGCTATATTGAATTTACTTTGCCACCATGGCCTTTTTTTGCCTTTACCTCCCTTATCTCATCTCATTTGCTCACAATTTATCTAGACTTATTTTTCTACTGTATTATTGACTGTATGTTTGTTTTACTCCATGTATAACTCTGTATGTGTCGAACTGCTTTGCTTTATCTTGACCAGGTCGCAATTGTAAACGAGAACTTGTTCTCAACTTGCCTACCTGGTTAAATAAAGGTGGGAAAAAATAAATAAATAAATAAATAAATAAAAAATAGGCCAGACTATTTTACGAGGGTGCCATAATTAAAGTGCAAATGTACGGACATCAAGCACAGACCAAGTCAAACAAAGCATGAGTCAAACATAATATATAAAGACATCCAAGAGATCCCGTATACCATGAAACACTTTGCACAAAGCACATACAGTAGATACACTTTCTGACCGGTGACAAAAAGACTCCTTTACCAAACTGTTCCCCACGGAACTCAAAGAGAAAACAGATCATCACAAAGCTGCACCATCGAGAGCATCCTGTCCGATTGCATCACCGCCTGGTATGGCAACTGCTCGGCATCCGACCGTAAGGCGCTACAGAGGGTAGTGCGTATGGCACAGTACATCACTGGGGCCAAGCTTCCTGCCATCCAGGACCTATATAGTACATTTACATTTAAGTCATTTAGCAGACGCTCTTATCCAGAGCGACTTACAAATTGGTGCATTCACCTTATGACATCCAGTGGAACAGCCACTTTACAATAGTGCATCTAAATCTTTTAAGGGGGGTGAGAAGGATTACTTATCCTATCCTAGGTATTCCTTAAAGAGGTGGGGTTTCAGGTGTCTCCGGAAGGTGGTGATTGACTCCGCTGTCCTGGTAGGCGGTTTCAGAGGAAAGCCACAAAAATGGTCAACGACCCCAGTCACCCAAGTCATAGACTGTTCTCTCTGCTACCGCACGGCAAGCGGTACAGGAGCGCCAAGGCCAGGTCACAAAAAGGCTCCTTAAGAGCTTCTACCCCCTAAGCCATAAGACTGCTGAACAAATAATCAAGATGGCCACCAGGAATATTTACATTGACCCCCTCCATTTGTGTTTACACTGCTGCTACTCGTTGTTTATTATCCATGCATAGTCACTTCACCACTACATAGATGTACAAATTACCTCAACTAACCTGTACCCCGCCCACTGACTCGGTACCGGTACCCCCTGTATATAGCCTCCTTATTGTTAGCGTAGCCTAGTGCTTAGAGCATTGGACTAGTAACCGAAAGGTTGCAAGTTCAAGTCCCCGAGCTGACATGGTACAAAATCTGTCGTTCTGCCCCTGAACAGGCAGTTAACCCACTGTTCCTAGGCCGTCATTGAAAATAAGAATTTGTTCTTAACCGACTTGCCTAGTAAAATAAAGGTCAAATAAAAAAAATATGGTGTTATTTTTTATAATATTTCCTTAACTGTTGGTTAAGGATGTGTGCTGTAAGTAAGCATTTCACGATAAGGTCTTACACCTGAATTCGACGCGTGACAAAAGTTTGATTTGATTTTCATTTGACGACGTGGAAAACCTGCAGAAACCTATCAATCGCATTACAAAACAGGCACTTCACTGCCATGAAGCAAACAATGTCAAGGATATGACAACACAACCAAATTAGTGGATTACATAACAAAAATCTGTAACAGAGGCAATGAAAGAGACACTGTGACAACCACAGTTCTAACTTCCACTCAGTGTCGAAAAGCAGCACCCCCCCCATCCCTTCCCCCCACTCATCCCCCTTTCACTCCTGCATTAGCCGGCCTTCATTAATCTTCGTGCAGTCTTCTTTACCTAGTCATGTAGAACCGCTCGATAGAGAGAGAGAGACAGAGAGAGACAGAGAGAGAGAGAGAGAGAGAGAGAGAGAGAGAGAGAGAGAGAGAGAGAGAGAGAGAGAAAGAGAGAAAGAGAGAGAGAGCGAGAGAGAGAGAGAGAGAGAGAGAGCGAGAAAGAGAGAGAGAGAGAGAGAGATCTGGGCCCCTGTGCCAATTACCAGGTCAACGGAGTGTTGAGTCCCAGCGACGCAGAGGAATGAGCTCTTAGAGGGAGATGTGGGTTAGCCGGGGGAGATGTGGGTTAGCCGGGGAGATGTGGGTTAGCCGGGGGAGATGTGGGGTAGCCGGGGGAGATGTGGGGTAGCCGGGGGAGATGTGGGGTAGCCGGGGGAGATGTGGGGTAGCCGGGTGAGATGTGGGGTAGCCGGGGTAGATGTGGGGTAGCCGGGGGAGATGTGGGGTAGCCGGGGAGATGTGGGGTAGCCGGGGAGATGTGGGGTAGCCGGGGAGATGTGGGGTAGCCGGGGAGATGTGGGGTAGCCGGGGAGATGTGGGGTAGCCGGGGAGATGTGGGGTAGCCGGGGAGATGTGGGGTAGCCGGGGGAGATGTGGGGTAGCCGGGGAGATGTGGGGTAGCCGGGGAGATGTGGGGTAGCCGGGGAGATGTGGGGTAGCCGGGGAGATGTGGGGTAGCCGGGGAGATGTGGGGTAGCCGGGGAGATGTGGGGTAGCCGGGGAGATGTGGGTTAGCCGGGGGAGATGTGGGGTAGCCGGGGGAGATGTGGGGTAGCCGGGGGAGATGTGGGGTAGCCGGGGGAGATGTGGGGTAGCCGGGGGAGATGTGGGGTAGCCGGGGGAGATGTGGGGTAGCCGGGGGAGATGTGGGGTAGCCGGGGGAGATGTGGGGTAGCCGGGGGAGGTGTGGGGTAGCCGGGGGAGATGTGGGGTAGCCGGGGGAGATGTGGGGTAGCCGGGGGAGATGTGGGGTAGCCGGGGGAGATGTGGGGTAGCCGGGGGAGATGTGGGGTAGCCAGGGGAGATGTGGGGTAGCCGGGGGAGATGTGGGGTAGCCGGGGCCAATATTGATGGACACGGGTGGGAGAAGAGAAGAGGTAAGCAGGGGACGTGGGGGGGTACAGGATTAGGTCCTTAGGGGAGAGGTGGATGCTGTCTTTGTGAAGAAAATGGTGGAATAGGTAGTGGAATGAGTTGCATGATATAAAGTGGGGCAAAAAAAGTATTTAGTCAGCCACCAATTGTGCAAGTTCTCCCACTTAAAAAGATGAGAGAGGCCTGTAATTTTCATCATAGGTACACTTCAATACTTATTTTCTACCATAATTTTCAAATAAATTCATTAAAAATCCTACAATGTGATTTTCTGGATTTCTTTTCTGATTTTGTCTGTCATAGTTGAAGTGTACCTATGATGAAAATTACAGGCCTTTCTCATATTTTTAAGTGGGAGAACTTGCACAATTGGTGGCTGACTAAATACTTTTTTGCCCCACTGTAGTTGAATGTACAATGATATTTTTTGTCCTCTGTATTTTCATAAATGTAATCTTCAATTGCTCGTACTATATCATGCTACGTACTACAGCGGTAGTATTATACTGCCCCACAGGATCAAATCCCGCCTGACACTTACCTTCTTATTCCAATCTCTGTACACTGTTCTCTCTACCGTCTAACCTGCCTCGTTCTCTCTACCGTCTAACCTGCCTCGTTCTCTCTACCGTCTAACCTGCCTCGTTCTCTCTACCGTCTAACCTGCCTCGTTCTCTCTACCGTCTAACCTGCCTCGTTCTCTCTACCCTCTAACCTGTCCTGCTCTCTCCACCCTCTAACCTGTCCCGTTCTCTCCACCCTCTAACCTGCCTCGTTCTCTCTACCCTCTAACCTGTCCTGCTCTCTCCACCCTCTAACCTGTCCCGTTCTCTCTACCTTCTAAACGGTCAAAATAAAGAACAAAATACATAAGGACTTTTTTTTCTTGTAAAAAAGGAGTATCCACAATACAGAGACGACACACCATAATACAGAGAGACGACACACCGTAATACAGAGAGACGACACACCGTAATACAGAGAGACGACACACCGTAATACAGAGAGACGACACACCGTAATACAGAGAGACGACACACCGTAATACAGAGAGACGACACACCACAATGCAGAGACGGCACACCATAATACAGAGAGACGACACACCGTAATACAGAGACGACACACCGTAATACAGAGAGATGACACACCGTAATACAGAGAGACGACACACCGTAATACAGAGAGACGACACACCGTAATACAGAGACGACACACCATAATACAGAGACGACACACCATAATACAGAGACGACACACCATAATACAGAGAGATGACACACCGTAATACAGAGAGACGACACACCGTAATACAGAGAGACGACACACCATAATACAGAGACGACACACCATAATACAGAGAGATGACACACCGTAATACAGAGAGACGACACACCGTAATACAGAGAGACGACACACCATAATACAGAGACGACACACCGTAATACAGAGAGACGACACACCATAATACAGAGACGACACACCGTAATACAGAGAGACGACACACCATAATACAGACGACACACCGTAATACAGAGACGACACACCGTAATACAGAGACGACACACCGTAATACAGAGACGACACACCGTAATACAGAGAGACGACACACCATAATACAGAGAGACGACACACCGTAATACAGAGACGACACACCGTAATACAGAGACGACACACCGTAATACAGAGAGACGACACACCGTAATACAGAGACGACACACCATAATACAGAGAGACGACACACCGTAATACAGAGAGACGACACACCGTAATACAGAGACGACACACCATAATACAGAGAGACGACACACCGTAATACAGAGACGACACACCGTAATACAGAGAGACGACACACCACAATACAGAGACGACACACCACAATACAGAGACGACACACCATAATACAGAGACGACACACCGTAATACAGAGAGACGACACACCGTAAGAAAGACGACACACCGTAATACAGAGAGACGACACACCGTAATACAGAGAGACGACACACCGTAATACAGAGAGACGACACACCGTAATACAGAGAGACGACACACCATAATACAGAGAGACGACACACCATAATACAGAGAGACGACACACCGTAATACAGAGAGACGACACACCATAATACAGAGAGACGACACACCGTAATACAGAGAGACGACACACCACTCTCTTGTCTTCGTCTCCCATTCCTGGGAATCCAGATACCTCATTCAGTCAAACCCTTGTTTTCCAAGGCACCCACCCTCCTCCCCACTCCCTTGGCTTCTAATGTCTGTTACATACATAGATACATCTGTAGATAATGATCGGTGCTGGACGGAGATAGATACTGGGTGTTGGTAAAGCAGTGTGAATAGAGGGGGGAGAGATAGATACTGGGTGTTGGTAAAGCAGTGTGAATAGAGGGGGGAGAGATAGATACTGGGTGTTGGTAAAGTAGTGTGAATAGAGGGGGGAGAGATAGATACTGGGTGTTGGTAAAGTAGTGTGAATAGAGGGGGGAGAGATAGAGACTGGGTGTTGGTAAAGCAGGGTGAATAGAGGGGGGAGAGATAGATACTGGGTATTGGTAAAGCAGTGTGAATAGAGGGGGAGATAGAGACTGGGTGTTGGTAAAGTAGTGTGAATAGAGGGGGGAGAGATAGAGACTGGGTGTTGGTAAAGTAGTGTGAATAGAGGGGGGAGAGATAGAGACTGGGTGTTGGTAAAGCAGTGTGAATAGAGGGGGGAGAGATAGATACTGGGTATTGGTAAAGCAGTGTGAATAGAGGGGGGAGAGATAGAGACTGGGTGTTGGTAAAGTAGTGTGAATAGAGGGGGGAGAGATAGATACTGGGTGTTGGTAAAGCAGTGTGAATAGAGGGGGGAGAGATAGAGACTGGGTGTTGGTAAAGCAGTGTGAATAGAGGGGGGAGAGATAGAGACTGGGTGTTGGTAAAACAGTGTGAATAGAGGGGGGAGAGATAGAGACTGGGTATTGGTAAAGCAGTGTGAATAGAGGGGGGAGAGATAGATACTGGGTATTGGTAAAGCAGTGTGAATAGAGGGGGGAGATAGAGACTGGGTGTTGGTAAAGCAGTGTGAATAGAGGGGGGAGAGATAGATACTGGGTATTGGTAAAGCAGTGTGAATAGAGGGGGGAGAGATAGATACTGGGTATTGGTAAAGCAGTGTGAATAGAGGGGGGAGATAGAGACTGGGTGTTAGTAAAACAGTGTGAATAGAGGGGGGAGAGATAGAGACTGGGTGTTGGTAAAGTAGTGTGAATAGAGGGGGGAGAGATAGAGACTGGGTGTTGGTAAAGCAGTGTGAATAGAGGGGGGAGAGATAGAGACTGGGTGTTGGTAAAGTAGTGTGAATAGAGGGGGGAGAGATAGAGACTGGGTGTTGGTAAAGTAGTGTGAATAGAGGGGGGAGAGATAGAGACTGGGTGTTGGTAAAGCAGTGTGAATAGAGGGGGGAGAGATAGAGACTGGGTGTTGGTAAAGCAGTGTGAATAGAGGGGGGAGAGATAGAGACTGGGTGTTGGTAAAGTAGTGTGAATAGAGGGGGGAGAGATAGAGACTGGGTGTTGGTAAAGCAGTGTGAATAGAGGGGGGAGAGATAGAGACTGGGTGTTGGTAAAGTAGTGTGAATAGAGGGGGGAGAGATAGATACTGGGTATTGGTAAAGCAGTGTGAATAGAGGGGGGAGAGATAGAGACTGGGTACAGCAGACGAGATGATTGAAGCAGGCTCTACAGCAGATGGCGATTGAAGCAGGCTCTATAGCGGACGGTGATTGAAGCAGGCTCTACAGCAGATGGTAATTGAAGCAGGCTCTACAGCAGACGGTGATTGAAGCAGGCTCTACAGCAGACGGTGCTTGAAGCAGGTTCTACAGCAGACGGTGCTTGAAGCAGGTTCTACAGCAGACGGTGCTTGAAGCAGGCTCTACAGCAGACGGTGATTGAAGCAGGCTCTACAGCGGACGGTGATTGAAGCAGGCTCTACAGCGGACGGTGATTGAAGCAGGCTCTACAGCAGACGGTGCTTGAAGCAGGCTCTACAGCAGACGGTGATTGAAGCAGGCTCTATAGCGGACGGTGATTGAAGCAGGCTCTACAGCAGACGGTGATTGAAGCAGGCTCTACAGCAGACGGTGCTTGAAGCAGGCTCTACAGCAGACGGTGCTGGAAGCAGGCTCTACAGCAGACGGTGCTGGAAGCAGGCTCTACAGCAGACGGTGATTGAAGCAGGCTCTACAGCGGACGGTGATTGAAGCAGGCTCTACAGCGGACGGTGATTGAAGCAGGCTCTACAGCGGACGGTGATTGAAGCAGGCTCTACAGCGGACGGTGATTGAAGCAGGCTCTACAGCGGACGGTGATTGAAGCAGGCTCTACAGCGGACGGTGATTGAAGCAGGCTCTACAGCGGATGGTGATTGAAGCAGGCTCTACAGCAGACGGTGATTGAAGCAGGCTCTACAGCAGACACTGATTGAAGCAGGCTCTACAGCAGACGGTGATTGAAGCAGGCTCTACAGCAGACGGTGATTGAAGCAGGCTCCATAGCAGACGGTGATTGAAGCAGGCTCTACAGCAGACGGTGATTGAAGCAGGCTCTACAGCAGACGGTGATTGAAGCAGGCTCTACAGCAGACGGTGATTGAAGCAGGCTCTACAGCAGACGGTGATTGAAGCAGGCTCTACAGCAGACGGTGATTGAAGCAGGCTCTACAGCAGATGGTGATTGAAGCAGGCTCTACAGCAGACGGTGATTGAAGCAGGCTCTACAGCAGACGGTGATTGAAGCAGGCTCTACAGCAGACGGTGATTGAAGCAGGCTCTACAGCAGACGGTGATTGAAGCAGGCTCTACAGCAGACGGTGATTGAAGCAGGCTCTACCGCAGACGGTGATTGAAGCAGGCTCTACAGCAGACGGTGATTGAAGCAGGCTCTACAGCAGACGGTGATTGAAGCAGGCTCTACAGCAGACGGTGACTGAAGCAGGCTCTACATCAGACGGTCATTGAAGAAGGCTCTACAGCAGACGGTGATTGAGGCAGGCTCTACAGCAGACGGTGATTGAAGCAGGCTCTACAGCAGACGGTGATTGAAGCAGGCTCTACAGCAGACGGTGATTGAAGCAGGCTCTACATCAGACGGTCATTGAAGAAGGCTCTACAGCGGACGGTGATTGAAGCAGGCTCTACAGCAGACGGTGATTGAAGCAGGCTCTACAGCGGATGGTGATTGAAGCAGGCTCTACAGTGGATGGTGATTGAAGCAGGCTCTACAGCAGACAGTGATTGAAGCAGGCTCTACAGCAGACGGTGATTGAAGCAGGCTCTACAGCGGACAGTGATTGAAGCAGGCTCTACAGCAGACGGTGATTGAAGCAGGCTCTACAGCGGATGGTGATTGAAGCAGGCTCTACAGTGGATGGTGATTGAAGCTAGGGCGGTGGAGGCTCGGAGAGAAAAGAGAGGAGGTCATTGAAGAAGGCTCTACAGCGGACGGTGATTGAAGCAGGCTCTACAGCAGACGGTGATTGAAGCAGGCTCTACAGCGGATGGTGATTGAAGCAGGCTCTACAGTGGATGGTGATTGAAGCAGGCTCTACAGCAGACAGTGATTGAAGCAGGCTCTACAGCAGACGGTGATTGAAGCAGGCTCTACAGCGGACAGTGATTGAAGCAGGCTCTACAGCAGACGGTGTTGAAGCAGGCTCTACAGCGGATGGTGATTGAAGCAGGCTCTACAGTGGATGGTGATTGAAGCAGGCTCTACAGTGGATGGTGATTGAAGCAGGCTCTACAGTGGATGGTGATTGAAGCAGGCTCTACAGTGGATGGTGATTGAAGCAGCCTCTACAGTGGATGGTGATTGAAGCAGGCTCTACAGTGGATGGTGATTGAAGCAGGCTCTACAGTGGATGGTGATTGAAGCAGGCTCTACAGCGGACAGTGATTGAAGCAGGCTCTACAGCGGACAGTGATTGAAGCAGGCTCTACAGTGGATGGTGATTGAAGCAGGCTCTACAGTGGATGGTGATTGAAGCAGGCTCTACAGTGGATGGTGATTGAAGCAGGCTCTACAGCAGACGGTGATTGAAGCAGGCTCTACAGCAGACGGTGATTGAAGCAGGCTCTACCGCAGACGGTGATTGAAGCAGGCTCTACAGCAGACGGTGATTGAAGCAGGCTCTACAGCAGACGGTGATTGAAGCAGGCTCTACAGCAGACGGTGACTGAAGCAGGCTCTACATCAGACGGTCATTGAAGAAGGCTCTACAGCAGACAGTGATTGAGGCAGGCTCTACAGCAGACGGTGATTGAAGCAGGCTCTACAGCAGACGGTGATTGAAGCAGGCTCTACAGCAGACGGTGATTGAAGCAGGCTCTACATCAGACGGTCATTGAAGAAGGCTCTACAGCGGACGGTGATTGAAGCAGGCTCTACAGCAGACGGTGATTGAAGCAGGCTCTACAGCGGATGGTGATTGAAGCAGGCTCTACAGTGGATGGTGATTGAAGCAGGCTCTACAGCAGACAGTGATTGAAGCAGGCTCTACAGCAGACGGTGATTGAAGCAGGCTCTACAGCGGACAGTGATTGAAGCAGGCTCTACAGCAGACGGTGATTGAAGCAGGCTCTACAGCGGATGGTGATTGAAGCAGGCTCTACAGTGGATGGTGATTGAAGCTAGGGCGGTGGAGGCTCGGAGAGAAAAGAGAGGAGGTCATTGAAGAAGGCTCTACAGCGGACGGTGATTGAAGCAGGCTCTACAGCAGACGGTGATTGAAGCAGGCTCTACAGCGGATGGTGATTGAAGCAGGCTCTACAGTGGATGGTGATTGAAGCAGGCTCTACAGCAGACAGTGATTGAAGCAGGCTCTACAGCAGACGGTGATTGAAGCAGGCTCTACAGCGGACAGTGATTGAAGCAGGCTCTACAGCAGACGGTGTTGAAGCAGGCTCTACAGCGGATGGTGATTGAAGCAGGCTCTACAGTGGATGGTGATTGAAGCAGGCTCTACAGTGGATGGTGATTGAAGCAGGCTCTACAGTGGATGGTGATTGAAGCAGGCTCTACAGTGGATGGTGATTGAAGCAGCCTCTACAGTGGATGGTGATTGAAGCAGGCTCTACAGTGGATGGTGATTGAAGCAGGCTCTACAGTGGATGGTGATTGAAGCAGGCTCTACAGCGGACAGTGATTGAAGCAGGCTCTACAGCGGACAGTGATTGAAGCAGGCTCTACAGTGGATGGTGATTGAAGCAGGCTCTACAGTGGATGGTGATTGAAGCAGGCTCTACAGTGGATGGTGATTGAAGCAGGCTCTACAGCAGACGGTGATTGAAGCAGGCTCTACAGCAGACGGTGATTGAAGCAGGCTCTACAGCGGATGGTGATTGAAGCAGGCTCTACAGCGGATGGTGATTGAAGCAGGCTCTACAGCAGACGGTGATTGAAGCAGGCTCTACAGCAGACGGTGATTGAAGCAGGCTCTACAGCGGATGGTGATTGAAGCAGGCTCTACAGCAGACGGTGATTGAAGCAGGCTCTACAGCAGACGGTGATTGAAGCAGGCTCTACAGCAGACGGTGATTGAAGCAGGCTCTACAGCGGATGGTGATTGAAGCAGGCTCTACAGCGGATGGTGATTGAAGCTAGGGCGGTGGAGGCTCGGAGAGAAAAGAGAGGAGGTCTTCGACTACAGGACTTTATTACAGATGGCAGGAGATGTTGGTGGGTTAACAAAGATACGCTAACACACACACACACCTAGGTTCTTTCAGCCTGGTGGACGTGGGGGGGGGGGGCGTTGTAGAAATGCTAGGCAGCTTCAACGATTACAATCTGTATTAGATGTCAGTTCAAATAAGACATCTGCTTAGTCGCAAAGTACAATCTGAAGAGAGATCACTGAATCCGGTTCCCCTATTGACTTGCAATATAGGCTATTTTCACTGACTGCTAGTACATGCAGTTTCAGCTGAATCGTCTGGTGTTTTACAGTCACTTAAGGAAGGTCTCAGCACTGCTGAGTCAAACCAGAGGAATATACAGTCAAAGATGACTTAATGAATATGATCCCGAGAAAGATGAGTGCTTTCAGTATGAGGGTGATGTGTGTTTACCAGTTTACCTTGTGTGTTACCACACACACACACACACACAACAGTGGTACTCACTGGGGCTCCTCTCCTCCACAAGGTCACAGGCACAGAGGTGGTCTGAGTCGATGGAGATGGGTTTCTGTCGAATCCAGAACTTGGTGCTGGTCTTCTGGTTGGTGACGGGGTCGATCTCCACCTTCTCCCCCGAGATGCCTGCATGAGGGACAGGGAGTGAGAAAGGAGGGGAAAGAGTGGAGGGGGATAGAGAGAGAGAGAGATGGCAGAGGTCAAATCATCTACTCCACACCGAATGTTCTCTCCATCCTCCATTTTGTGGTGGGACACAACAGCATCTCTCGTGGATTGTCACTGCGTAAAGCGTTGGTGTAATCAGGTTTTTTTTTGTGTGAAAATGATGGTGCTGTGTGGCGTTAATGGCCATTCACAATGCTAATCTGTCATCACTGTCGCCTGGCCCCTGCTGCTGCTGGCTGTGCACACAAATACCCACATAAAATATACCCACACACACAGTAAAATGGATGCTCGAGATGTCCATAGACCTAGAGGTCTGACACAGTAGATTAAGTACAGACAGATTCCCCAGGAGGGAGATCTATAGTGGCTTCTATTCAATCAAAATCGTTAACCAGGTTTACGGGGACAAATGGTATTCCTCACACATTGCGAGAAAGCAGGTTTGAAATTAAATCAAATCAAAATCAAATCAAATCAAATGTATTTGTCACATACACATGGTTAGCAGATGTTAATGCGAGTGTAGCGAAATGCTTGTGCTTCTAGTTCCGACAATGCAGTTCAACGGTTCAAGTCCTTTTTTGGACATTTAAATGAATGATAAACCCATTGACTGTTGAAGAATATGACGTATAGGATACCTCGTCGGCTTAATTCAAATGTCGTGCTCCGACAAAACACAAAATAAAAGCCTGCAGCGTCATTTTACCTTTAAGTTCATTTTTAAGGGTTCTGCTCAGTCAGCAAGTTCTTCCTAAATAGCCGTTTGAAAAGACGTGGAGATGCGCACATTTGATCATCATTGAAAAGGAAAAAAGGGAACGTTTTACTTAAAGCAAAAATGTAAAAAAGCTTGATGTTTCTGCCATTTAACTGCCTTTTCTTCAGACTCAACGCCCCTTTGATAAACAACTTGGTAACCAAAGCAACAACGTCATAAAAGTGAGGACATTTAGTGTTGCTATGTGTCATTAGGCTGAGGAAACGTATTTATTTTAAAACGCTAATCTATTGAATTACTGTTTATTTTAACTGTTGTGCCGGTACATGGCCATAAAAATAGCACCTTAAATTCCCTGAATGGGATGGACTCGACAGAATGGGGACATCTCGGGCTCTTGCAATGCCTCCAATGGAGACAGGTTTGGTATACTTTGTGTGTTAACGTTTTCATTTGGTTATCAGGCAAGCCAGTGGGTTGGATGAGAACTGCATTTTGATGCTCTCTATAAAAGGTAATGGAGAATAGGCTAGACACACACACACGCACACACAGGCACACACACAGGCACACACACACAGGCACACACACACACACACACACACACACACAGACACACAGACACACACGCACACGCACACGCACACACACACACACACAGGCACACACACAGGCACACACACACAGAGAGAGAGAAAGAGAGTGGGGCCTATGGTCTATGACAGATGTGTCAGCTGTCAATCAGAGCGGTTAATGTGAGGCAAAAGGAGAGATGAACTCATGGATTTGTTCGGCATTGAAATCCTTGGGCAGGCCACACTGAAAATACATTGGGGGAAAAAAACGCTTGTGTGTGGATCTATATATTTTAACAATCACCAAAAAAAAAAAAGCTAGATAGTCAGGAAGAACTGAAAATTCCCAAAACAATGAGTTTATCATTGTTTTATTATTATTATAATTGTTTTGTGATTATTATTATGTTTGAGCAAAAATACACAGCATAAGCCATGGCAGAATATGTCAAATTGCAGGAAATTTCCTTAAATATATACACTGCCAAGATGGGGAGGGGCCTCAAAAATGATCTGAAATCCAGCACCCATTGTCACGCCCATGCCACACCCATTAATATCCAGAAAGAACCCTGGAACCCGGCTGTCAATCAGAGCGGTTAATGTGAGGGACTGCAGGCAAAAGGGCAGAAAGATGATTCCGTCTGTCAATCAAACGATGGTCAACATTCCACAGGAAACAGAAAGATGATTCCGGCTGTCAATCAAACGATGGTCAACATTCCACAGGAAACAGAAAGATGATTCCGGCTGTCAATCAAATGATGGTCAACATTCCACAGGAAACAGAAAGATGATTCCGGCTGTCAATCAAACGATGGTCAACATTCCACAGGAAACAGAAAGATGATTCCGGCTGTCAATCAAATGATGGTCAACATTCCACAGGAAACAGAAAGACCCTGTACCGTGTCTCAAATGGCTTCCTATTCCCTATTTAGTGCACTACTTTTGGCCAGAGCCCTACGGTCAAAAGTAGTGCACTATTAGTGAATAGGGTTGCCATTTTGGGACGCAGCCACACGGAATACTGGGAGACAACATGGAGTACTGGGAGACAACATGGATTACTGGGAGACAACATGGAGTACTGGGAGACAACATGGAGTACTGAGAGACAACATGGAGTACCGAGAGACAACATGGAGTACCGAGAGACAACATGGAGTACTGGGAGACAACATGGAGACAACATGGAGTACTGGGAGACAACATGGAGTACTGGGAGACAACATGGAGACAACATGGAGTACTGGGAGACAACATGGAGTACCGAGAGACAACATGGAGTACTGGGAGACAACATGGAGACAACATGGAGTACTGAGAGACAACATGGAGTACTGAGAGCCAACATGGAGTACTGGGAGACAACATGGAGTACTGGGAGACAACATGGAGTACTGGGAGACAACATGGAGTACTGAGAGACAACATGGAGTACCGAGAGACAACATGAAGTACTGGGAGACAACATGGAGTACTGGGAGACAACATGGAGTACTGGGAGACAACATGGAGTACTGAGAGACAACATGGAGTACCGAGAGACAACATGGAGTACTGGGAGACAACATGGAGTACTGGGAGACAACATGGAGTACTGAGAGACAACATGGAGTACCGAGAGACAACATGGAGTACTGGGAGACAACATGGAGTACAGGGAGACAACATGGAGTACTGGGAGACAACATGGAGTACTGAGAGACAACATGGAGTACTGAGAGACAACATGGAGACAACATGAAGTACTGGGAGACAACATGGAGTACTGGGAGACAACATGGAGTACTGAGAGACAACATGGAGTACTGGGAGACAACATGGAGACAACATGAAGTACTGAGAGACAACATGGAGACAACATGGAGTACTGAGAGACAACATGGAGTACTGGGAGACAACATGGAGTACTGGGAGACAACATGGAGTACTGAGAGACAACATGGAGTACTGGGAGACAACATGGAGTACAGGGAGACAACACGGAGTACTGGGAGACAACATGGAGTACTGGGAGACAACATGGAGACAACATGGAGTACTGGGAGACAACATGGAGACAACATGGAGTACTGGGAGACAACATGGAGACAACATGGAGTACTGGGAGACAACATGGAGTACTGGGAGACAACATGGAGTACTGGGAGACAACATGGAGACAACATGGAGTACTGGGAGACAACATGGAGTACTGGGAGACAACATGGAGTACTGGGAGACAACATGGAGTACTGGGAGACAACATGGAGACAACATGGAGTACTGGGAGACAACATGGAGTACTGGGAGACAAATGGGACTGCTTTGATGGAGGAAGTCTGTTTTTTGTCTGTCGTCATTGTCGCTTCCCTTCACCCCTTATTCTTCTCTATAAGTTTGAGTTCTGTTGAGTTCTCTGGTAAAATGTGTATTTTAGAGGTAAGGCATTCAAGGCCACTAGTGCCTCTTCCATTGCCTCAATTCAAAATGCCAAAAAATGCCGTCATTTTGACGGATTCAAATTCGAAAAGTGTTGCGTTTCGGTGTACATGGCATGTTCATGTTCCACGTTGGTAAATAGTGTGTCATCCTAAGTGTATACATCTTAGGCAAATCACATTAATTACCCGGATAAAATATCTGATTAAAGATTTTTTTTCTTCTTTTTTTTTTTCTTCTGCTCTACAGGATTGACAATTACAGATCACCACTAAAGGGGAATCAGAAGGATCCCGGCAGACCCTATTCTCACTTCCACTCTATACATCACAGCCACTGATGTAATATGGACTCAGTCACTTGTATTGATGATAATGGTTATTAAATTGCCACCCTATTTTTCCTTGGCCACATGGAATTGGTTGCTATAACAAGCCCTAATCCAATTCCGTGACAGAGGCCTCGCCTAATGCTATGTGAAGGGGGCAGATTGAGCATCACCATTGAGGGTTATTAGAAAAATTAAGATGGGGGGCTGGCACCCCCAGACCCCCCTGTCTTACATGACCGTCCACCCCCTCCCGATCTCTTCTATAACTGCCTTCCAGGGCCATCAGCCCATTCTCTTATAGGGGGAGAAAAGAGGACCGCCGACCATCTGTGAGTGAGTTGTTCCAAACTGTAACGAGAGACGACACTTTTCCAATAACCGCCCCGGTAATTCGGCCCATTCATTTCCCTCACCGCGGTTAACAAGCTTTATTAAACCAGCAGCATTGCATGGATGCCGCCACCATATTTTCTCATTTGCATCAATTAGGAAGAAGCCCAGAGCTGGGCTCTCTGGGTGGAGGTGGACCCCAGCAGTGACACAGGGCAGAGTATTCTGTTACGGAGGTTGTCTTTTGGGGGAAAAGCAGATAGAACCAGTGTCGTCAGTCAAAGACAGTAGCTGGGACCAAGAGACTGAAAAACAGGTTCTATCTCAAGGCCATCAGATTGTTAAAAACAGCCATCACTAGCACAGAGAGATGGCTGCCTACCTACAGACTTGATATCATTGGCCACTTTAATACATGGATCACTAGTCACTTTAAGAATGTTTACATATCTTGCATTACTCATCTCATTTATATGTATTGTATACTGCATCCTACACTATATATTCTATACTATCTATTGCATCTTAGCCTCTCTGTCACTGCTCATCTATATATTTTATACTTATATATTCTCATCCCATTCCTTCACTAGATTGTGTGTATTAGGTTTTGTTGTGGAATTTGTTAAATATTAGGTTTTGTTATGGAATTTGTTAAATATTACCTGTTAGATATATTACTGCACTGTTGGGATCTAGAAGCATAAGCATTTCACTACACTCACACAATAACATCTGCTAACCACGTGTATGTGACCAATAACATTTGATTTGGCATGCCGCGGCCCCTCCCACATTTGACAGTGTCCAGATACAAGCACACACAGACAGATATTTTGCAGACTTGTGCACACTGTCTGGTACTAATGCCTCTGGCTCAATCCACATAAATCCTAGAGCTATGGGACACGGGGACATTCCTGCCTCCGTGAATCTGGACTTTCCCTCCCGGTGTTGACATTAAGTAACATCAGTTTGTACCACCAGCTAGCAACACAGGACACTGCCCATCCACTTTCCACTCTAAATGTCTCTCCTGATTATTTTTTTCTTGTTGGGGGGGTTCAGCTTTAATACTGCAGATAGATAATGGCTTCTATCAATGTAATTGTTTGGATCATTTCTAATCCCCCATATATTTATTTATTTTACCTTTATTTAACCAGGCAAGTCAGTTAAGGTCAAATTCTTATTTTCAATGACGGTCTAGGAACAGTAGGTTAACTGCCTGTTCAGCGGCAGAACGACAGATTTGTACCTTGTCAGCTCGGGGGTTTGAACTTGCAACCTTCCGGTTACTAGTCCAACGCTCTAACCCCTGCTGGAAGTTTAGACACACTTTAGTCAACTACATTTAAACTCGGTTTTTCACAATTCCTGACATTAAATCATAGTAAAAATTCCCTGTCTTAGGTCAGTTAAGATCATCACTTTATTTTAAGAATGTGAAATGTCAGAATAATAGTAGAGAGAATTATTTATTTCAGCTTTTATTTCTTTCATCGCATTCCCAGTGATGCCATGATGCTATCTATTTTGTGAAGTGCACCACTCCTGGAGCAAAGCACCCCCACAACATGATGCTGCCACCCCAGTGCTTCACGGTTGGGATGGTGTTGTTCGGCTTGCAAGCCTCCCCCTTTTTCCTCTAAACATAACGATGGTCATTATGGCCAAAAAGTTCTATTTTTGTTTCATCAGACCAGAGGACATTTCTCCAAAAAGTAACATCTTTGTCCCCATGTGCAGTTGCAAACCGTAGTCTGGCTTTTTTATGGTGGTTTTGGAGCAGTGGCTTCTTCCTTGCTGAGCGGCCTTTCAGGTTATGTTGATATAGGACTCGTTTTTACTGTGGATATAGCTACTTTTGTACCTGTTTCCTTCAGCATCTTCACAAGGTCCTTTGCTGTTGTTCTGGGATTGATTTGCACTTTTCACACCCAAGTACGTTCATTACTTCATGAGCGGTATGACGGCTGCGTGGTCCCATGGTGTTTATACTTGCGTACTATTGTTTGTACAGATGAATGTGGTACCTTCAGGCATTTGGAAATTGCTCCCAAGGATGAACCAGACTTGTGGAGGTCCACAATTTTTTTTCTGAGGTCTTGGCTGATTTCTTTTGATTTTCCCATGATGTCAAGCAAAGAGGCACTGAGTTCAAAGGTACACCTCCAATTGACTCAAATGATGTCAATTAGCCTATCAGAAGCTTCTAAAGCCATGACATCATTTTATGGAATTTTCCAAGCTGTTTAAAGGCACATTCAACTTAGTGGATGTACATTTCTGACCCACTGGAATTGTGATACAGTGAATTATAAGTTAAATAATCTGTCAACAGTTGTTGGAAAAATGACTTGTGTCATGCACCAAGTAGATGTCCTAACCGACTTGCCAAAACCATAGTTTATTAACAAGAAGTTTGTGGAGTGGTTGAAAAAAAGAGTTTTAATGACTCCAGCCTAAATGCATGTAAGCTTCAGACGTCAACTGTATATATTTAGATTTGTATTTTTTTTAACCATTTTTAAAATATATTTCCCGTCTTTATTATGTTCCCCTAACCCTACCATCCCTCCCTAATTGGAGTAAACTAATGGACAACAACACTTGGGCTTCTACTTCCAGATTGTACATATTATATACATTTTACAGACACAGTATATTTTACATTAGTTCTCTTTTGTTTGTTTTTAGTCCCATCCTTCAGTTCCCATCAACCCCTCCCATCTATCTCAGAACACCATCCAATCCCATCAAACCTCTCCCATCTATCTCAGAACACCATCCAGTCCCATCAAACCCCTCCCATCTATCTCTGAACACCATCCAGTCCCATCAAACCCCTCCCATCTATCTCAGAACACCATCCAGTCCCATCAAACCCCTCCCATCTATCTCTGAACACCATCCAGTCCCATCAACCCCCCATCTATCTCAGAACACCATCCAGTCCCATCAAACCCCTCCCATCTATCTCAGAACACCATCCGGTCCCATCAAACCCTCCTATCTATCTCAGAACACCATCCAGTCCCATCAAACCCCTCCCATCTATCTCAGAACACCATCCAGTCCCATCAAACCCTCCCATCTATCTCAGAACACCATCCAGTCCCATCAAACCCTCCCATCTATCTCAGAACACCATCCAGTCCCATCAACCCCTCCCATCTATCTCAGAACACCATCCAGTCCCATCAAACCCCTCCCATCTATCTCAGAACACCATCCAGTCTCATCAAACCCCTCCCATCTATCTCAGAACACCATCCAGTCCCATCAAACCCCTCCCATCTATCTCAGAACACCATCCAGTCCCATCAACCCCTCCCATCTATCTCAGAACACCATCCAGTCCCATCAAACCCTCCCATCTATCTCAGAACACCATCCAGTCCCATCAAACCTCTCCCATCTATCTCTGAACACCATCCAGTCCGATCAAACCCTCCCATCTATCTCTGAACACCATCCAGTCCCATCAAACCCCTCCCATCTATCTCAGAACACCATCCAGTCCCATCAACCCCTCCCATCTATCTCTGAACACCATCCAGTCCCATCCTTCAGTCCCCATCAAACCTCTCCCATCTATCTCTGAACACCATCCAGTCCCATCAAACCCCTCCCATCTATCTCTGAACACCATCCAGTCCCATCCTTCAGTCCCCATCAAACCTCTCCCATCTATCTCTGAACACCATCCAGTCCCATCCTTCAGTTCCCATCAAACCTCTCCCATCTATCTCTGAACACCATCCAGTCCCATCAAACCCCTCCCATCTATCTCTGAACACCATCCAGTCCCATCAAACCTCTCCCATCTATCTCAGAACACCATCCAGTCCCATCAACCCCTCCCATCTATCTCAGAACACCATCCAGTCCCATCAAACCCCTCCCATCTATCTCAGAACACCATCCAGTCCCATCAAACCCCTCCCATCTATCTCAGAACACCATCCAGTCCCATCAACCCCTCCCATCTATCTCAGAACACCATCCAGTCCCATCAAACCCTCCCATCTATCTCAGAACACCATCCAGTCCCATCAAACCTCTCCCATCTATCTCTGAACACCATCCAGTCCCATCAAACCCCTCCCATCTATCTCAGAACACCATCCAGTCCCATCAACCCCTCCCATCTATCTCAGAACACCATCCAGTCCCATCAAACCCTCCCATCTATCTCAGAACACCATCCAGTCCCATCAAACCTCTCCCATCTATCTCTGAACACCATCCAGTCCCATCAAACCCCTCCCATCTATCTCAGAACACCATCCAGTCCCATCAACCCCTCCCATCTATCTCAGAACACCATCCAGTCCCATCAAACCCTCCCATCTATCTCAGAACACCATCCAGTCCCATCAAACCCCTCCCATCTATCTCTGAACACCATCCAGTCCCATCCTTCAGTCCCCATCAAACCTCTCCCATCTATCTCTGAACACCATCCAGTCCCATCCTTCAGTTCCCATCAAACCTCTCCCATCTATCTCTGAACACCATCCAGTCCCATCAAACCTCTCCCATCTATCTCAGAACACCATCCAGTCCCATCAACCCCTCCCATCTATCTCAGAACACCATCCAGTCCCATCAAACCCTCCCATCTATCTCAGAACACCATCCAGTCCCATCAAACCTCTCCCATCTATCTCTGAACACCATCCAGTCCCATCAAACCCCTCCCATCTATCTCAGAACACCATCCAGTCCCATCAACCCCTCCCATCTATCTCAGAACACCATCCAGTCCCATCAAACCCTCCCATCTATCTCAGAACACCATCCAGTCCCATCAAACCTCTCCCATCTATCTCTGAACACCATCCAGTCCCATCAAACCCCTCCCATCTATCTCAGAACACCATCCAGTCCCATCAACCCCTCCCATCTATCTCAGAACACCATCCAGTCCCATCAAACCCTCCCATCTATCTCAGAACACCATCCAGTCCCATCAAACCCCTCCCATCTATCTCTGAACACCATCCAGTCCCATCCTTCAGTCCCCATCAAACCTCTCCCATCTATCTCTGAACACCATCCAGTCCCATCCTTCAGTTCCCATCAAACCTCTCCCATCTATCTCTGAACACCATCCAGTCCCATCAAACCTCTCCCATCTATCTCAGAACACCATCCAGTCCCATCAACCCCTCCCATCTATCTCAGAACACCATCCAGTCCCATCAAACCCTCCCATCTATCTCAGAACACCATCCAGTCCCATCAAACCTCTCCCATCTATCTCTGAACACCATCCAGTCCCATCAAACCCCTCCCATCTATCTCAGAACACCATCCAGTCCCATCAACCCCTCCCATCTATCTCAGAACACCATCCAGTCCCATCAAACCCTCCCATCTATCTCAGAACACCATCCAGTCCCATCAAACCTCTCCCATCTATCTCTGAACACCATCCAGTCCCATCAAACCCCTCCCATCTATCTCAGAACACCATCCAGTCCCATCAACCCCTCCCATCTATCTCAGAACACCATCCAGTCCCATCAAACCCTCCCATCTATCTCAGAACACCATCCAGTCCCATCAAACCCCTCCCATCTATCTCTGAACACCATCCAGTCCCATCCTTCAGTCCCCATCAAACCTCTCCCATCTATCTCTGAACACCATCCAGTCCCATCCTTCAGTTCCCATCAAACCTCTCCCATCTATCTCTGAACACCATCCAGTCCCATCAAACCTCTCCCATCTATCTCTGAACACCATCCAGTCCCATCAAAACCCTCCCATCTATCTCTGAACACCATCCAGTCCCATCAAACCCCTCCCATCTATCTCTGAACACCATCCAGTCCCATCAAAACCCTCCCATCTCTGAACACCATCCAGTCCCATCAAACCCCTCCCATCTATCTCTGAACACCATCCAGTCCCATCAAACCTCTCCCATCTATCTCTGAACACCATCCAGTCCCATCAAACCCCTCCCATCTATCTCTGAACACCATCCAGTCCCATCCTTGAGTCCGCATCAAACCTCTCCCATCTATCTCTGAACACCATCCAGTCCCATCCTTCAGTTCCCATTAAACCTCTCCCATCTATCTCTGAACACCATCCAGTCCCATCAAACCCCTCCCATCTATCTCTGAACACCATCCAGTCCCATCAAACCCCTCCCATCTATCTCTGAACACCATCCAGTCCCATCAAACCTCTCCCATCTATCTCTCAACACCATCCAGTCCCATCAAAACCCTCCCATCTATCTCCGAATACCATCCAGTCCCATCAAACCCCTCCCATCTATCTCTGAACACCATCCAGTCCCATCCTTGAGTCCGCATCAAACCTCTCCCATCTATCTCTGAACACCATCCAGTCCCATCCTTCAGTTCCCATCAAACCTCTCCCATCTATCGCTGAACACCATCCAGTCCCATCAAACCCCTCCCATCTATCTCTGAACACCATCCAGTCCCATCAAACCCCTCCCATCTATCTCTGAACACCATCCAGTCCCATCAAACCTCTCCCATCTATCTCTCAACACCATCCAGTCCCATCAAAACCCTCCCATCTATCTCCGAACACCATCCAGTCCCATCAAACCCCTCCCATCTATCTCTGAACACCATCCAGTCCCATCAAACCCCTCCCATCTATCTCTGAACACCATCCAGTCCCATCCTTGAGTCCGCATCAAACCTCTCCCATCTATCTCTGAACACCATCCAGTCCCATCAAACCTCTCCCATCTATCTCTGAACACCATCCAGTCCCATCAAAACCCTCCCATCTATCTCTGAACACCATCCAGTCCCATCAAACCCCTCCCATCTATCTCTGAACACCATCCAGTCCCATCAAACCTCTCCCATCTATCTCTGAACACCATCCAGTCCCATCAAACCCCTCCCATCTATCTCTGAACACCATCCAGTCCCATCCTTGAGTCCGCATCAAACCTCTCCCATCTATCTCTGAACACCATCCAGTCCCATCCTTCAGTTCCCATTAAACCCCTCCCATCTATCTCTGAACACCATCCAGTCCCATCAAACCTCTCCCATCTATCTCTCAACACCATCCAGTCCCATCAAACCCCTCCCATCTATCTCTGAACACCATCCAGTCCCATCAAACCTCTCCCATCTATCTCTCAACACCATCCAGTCCCATCAAAACCCTCCCATCTATCTCCGAATACCATCCAGTCCCATCAAACCCCTCCCATCTATCTCTGAACACCATCCAGTCCCATCCTTGAGTCCGCATCAAACCTCTCCCATCTATCTCTGAACACCATCCAGTCCCATCCTTCAGTTCCCATCAAACCTCTCCCATCTATCTCTGAACACCATCCAGTCCCATCAAACCCCTCCCATCTATCTCTGAACACCATCCAGTCCCATCAAACCCCTCCCATCTATCTCTGAACACCATCCAGTCCCATCAAACCTCTCCCATCTATCTCTCAACACCATCCAGTCCCATCAAAACCCTCCCATCTATCTCCGAACACCATCCAGTCCCATCAAACCCCTCCCATCTATCTCTGAACACCATCCAGTCCCATCAAACCCCTCCCATCTATCTCTGAACACCATCCAGTCCCATCCTTGAGTCCGCATCAAACCTCTCCCATCTATCTCTGAACACCATCCAGTCCCATCCTTCAGTTCCCATTAAACCTCTCCCATCTATCTCTGAACACCATCCAGTCCCATCAAACCCCTCCCATCTATCTCTGAACACCATCCAGTCCCATCCTTCAGTTCCCATCAAACCTCTCCCATCTATCTCTGAACACCATCCAGTCCCATCCTTCAGTTCCCATCAAACCCCTCCCATCTATCTCTGAACACCATCCAGTTCTGATTTCTATTTGCCATATATCTTT
This sequence comes from Oncorhynchus keta, assembly GCF_023373465.1. Lineage (NCBI taxonomy): Eukaryota > Metazoa > Chordata > Actinopteri > Salmoniformes > Salmonidae > Oncorhynchus > Oncorhynchus keta. The sequence goes on along the minus strand of NC_068429.1, from coordinate 8,759,813 downwards.
GCAACTGTGCTGTTCTGAACCTTTATATCCTCAAAGGCCCTCGCTACATATTCGTTGCCAGACCAACTGGCTCCAGGTCATCTACAAGTCCATGCTAGGTAAAGCTCCGCCTTATCTCAGTTCACTGGTCACGATGGCAACACCCACCCGTAGCACTCGCTCCAGCAGGTGTATATCACTGATCATCCCTAAAGCAAACACCTAATTTGGCCGCCTTTCCTTCCAGTTCTCTGCTGCCTATGACTGGAACGAATTGCAAAAATCGTTGAAGTTGGAGACTTTTATCTCCCTCACCAACTTTAAACATCAGCTATCTGAGCAGCTAACCGATCGCTGCAGCTGTACATAGTCCATCGGTAAATAGCCCACCCAATTTACCTACCTCATTCCCGTACTGTTTTTATTTATTTACTTTTCTGCTCTTTTGCACACCAATATCTGTACCTGTACATGACCATCTGATCATTTATCACTCCAGTGTTATTCTGCTAAAATTGTAATTATTCGCCTACCTCCTCATGCCTTTTGCACACAATGTATATAGACTCTTTTTTTCTACTGTGTTATTGACTTGTTTATTGTTTACTCCATGTGTAACTCTGTGTTGTTGTCTGTTCACACTGCTTTGCTTTATTTCGGCCAGAACTTGTTCTCAACTAGCCTACCTGGTTAAATAAAGGTTAAATAAATGTTTTAAAAAATTTAAAAATAGTTTCTAAAAATAGTGAAAATGTTCAAATCTTTCATTGACAAAGAGTATTGTTTTTATATTATTGATCGATTGACTATGGGTTTTCAAGTTAACCAGCAGTGCTATTTGCAGAGTTAGCGCCAGGTCAATGTTGCAATCCTTCAGCCATTCCTGAACCTGCGACCAGAAACAAGCTACCTTTGGACAGTACCAAAAAATAAGTGCCCTAATGATTCCACCTCTCCTTTTTCTTCAGAGCTTTGGACTGTAATAGAATCCCTCCGATGCCATCATACAGTCAGAACGGAGTTACCCTCTTGGAAAAGACATCATGACGCTAAAGGCAGAGTAGGAGGTGTCGGATGGGTTTGAAAAAAAGACAAACCCCACAACCATTACAAAACCCCTCAATGGTTTGTCAGCAAGGCTTAGGGCCGCCGCCCCCCTCCAACTCGGTTTAATCTGACACGCTGAACGCATCTGTTGGTGGTTAAGCCGTGGTGTTTGCTAGCTGCCGTCGCCTCTGAAACCCCAGGAAACCCCCTATCTCTGAGAAACACTGGGGAGAACATCCGACAGGTCGTTTGGTTTAAGAACCCATCCTCTGTCAGCCTAGGGAGGGAGAGGAGGCTCCACAAAGCTGGCAGCCTGGTTTCAATTCAATGATATCAGCATGAATGCAAAAAAAAAAAAAATGTCTAAAATATGTGAAAATGCGAGGCGTCGTCGCTGTGACAGAGAGGGGTCAACAGGTGGACAGTGAGAGAGGGGGGTTAAGAGTAGAGGGTATTTGTCTCCTGTGTTGGTTATGACCAGAGTAACAGAGTAGAGGGTATTTGTCTCCTGTGTTGGTTATGACCAGAGTAACAGAGTAGAGGGTCTTTGTACCACGTGTTGGTTATGACCAGAGTAACAGAGTAGAGGGTCTTTGTACCACGTGTTGGTTATGACCAGAGTAACAGAGTAGAGGGTCTTTGTACCACGTGTTGGTTATGACCAGAGTAACAGAGTAGAGGGTATTTGTACCACGTGTTGGTTATGACCAGAGTAACAGAGTAGAGGGTCTTTGTCTCCTGTGTTGGTTATGACCAGAGTAACAGAGTAGAGGGTATTTGTCTCCTGTGTTGGTTATGACCAGAGTAACAGAGTAGAGGGTATTTGTCTCCTGTGTTGGTTATGACCAGAGTAACAGAGTAGAGGGTATTTGTCTCCTGTGTTGGTTATGACCAGAGTAACAGAGTAGAGGGTATTTGTACCACGTGTTGGTTATGACCAGAGTAACAGAGTAGAGGGTCTTTGTCTCCTGTGTTGGTTATGACCAGAGTAACAGAGTAGAGGGTCTTTGTCTCCTGTGTTGGTTATGACCAGAGTAACAGAGTAGAGGGTCTTTGTCTCCTGTGTTGGTTATGACCAGAGTAACAGAGTAGAGGGTATTTGTACCACGTGTTGGTTATGACCAGAGTAACAGAGTAGAGGGTATTTGTCTCCTGTGTTGGTTATGACCAGAGTAACAGAGTAGAGGGTATTTGTCTCCTGTGTTGGTTATGACCAGAGTAACAGAGTAGAGGGTATTTGTACCACGTGTTGGTTATGACCAGAGTAACAGAGTAGAGGGTCTTTGTCTCCTGTGTTGGTTATGACCAGAGTAACAGAGTAGAGGGTCTTTGTCTCCTGTGTTGGTTATGACCAGAGTAACAGAGTAGAGGGTCTTTGTCTCCTGTGTTGGTTATGACCAGAGTAACAGAGTAGAGGGTCTTTGTCTCCTGTGTTGGTTATGACCAGAGTAACAGAGTAGAGGGTCTTTGTCTCCTGTGTTGGTTATGACCAGAGTAACAGAGTAGAGGGTCTTTGTCTCCTGTGTTGGTTATGACCAGAGTAACAGAGTAGAGGGTCTTTGTCTCCTGTGTTGGTTATGACCAGAGTAACAGAGTAGAGGGTCTTTGTCTCCTGTGTTGGTTATGACCAGAGTAACAGAGTAGAGGGTATTTGTACCACGTGTTGGTTATGACCAGAGTAACAGAGTAGAGGGTATTTGTCTCCTGTGTTGGTTATGACCAGAGTAACAGAGTAGAGGGTCTTTGTCTCCTGTGTTGGTTATGACCAGAGTAACAGAGTAGAGGGTCTTTGTCTCCTGTGTTGGTTATGACCAGAGTAACAGAGTAGAGGGTATTTGTCTCCTGTGTTGGTTATGACCAGAGTAACAGAGTAGAGGGTCTTTGTCTCCTGTGTTGGTTATGACCAGAGTAACAGAGTAGAGGGTATTTGTACCACGTGTTGGTTATGACCAGAGTAACAGAGTATCCAATGCACCATGTAAAAACTACACGACTAGAAAAGACTGAGACTTTGATTCAAATCTCAGTTCCAAAATAGTGCGCAAGTACAACTGTGAACGAGGACTGTGAACGAGGACTGTGAACGAGGACTGTGGACGAGGACTGTGGACGAGGACTGTGGACGAGGACTGTGGACGAGGACTGTGGACGAGGACTGTGAACGAGGACTGTGAACGAGGACTGTGAACGAGGACTGTGGACGAGGACTGTGAACGAGGACTGTGGACGAGGACTGTGGACGAGGACTGGGGACGAGGACTGTGAACGAGGACTGTGGACGAGGACTGTGGACGAGGACTGTGAACGAGGACTGTGAACGAGGACTGTGAACGAGGACTGTGAACGAGGACTGTGGACGAGGACTGTGGACGAGGACTGTGGACGAGGACTGTGAACGAGGACTGTGAACGTGGACTGTGTGGTTTGAGCATGTCTCCGGTACAGAGGACATGTTCCCTCATGGACATCAGTCAGACCAGGAGGAGACACAACGCGCTTCCCAAACCAGAGCACTATGGGTTCCATACACTAAACAGTGTACTACGTTTGACCAGAGCACTATGGGTTCCCTACACTAAACAGTGTTCTACGTTTCACCAGAGCACTATGGGTTCCCTACACTAAACAGTGTACTACGTTTCACCAGAGCACTATGGGTTCCCTACACTAAACAGTGTACTACGTTTGACCAGAGCACTATGGGTTCCATACACTAAACAGTGTACTACGTTTCACCAGAGCACTATGGGTTCCCTACACTAAACAGTGTACTACGTTTCACCAGAGCACTATGGGTTCCCTACACTAAACAGTGTACTACGTTTGACCAGAGCACTATGGGTTCCCTACACTAAACAGTGTTCTACGTTTCACCAGAGCACTATGGGTTCCCTACACTAAACAGTGTACTACGTTTGACCAGAGCACTATGGGTTCCCTACACTAAACAGTGTACTACGTTTGACCAGAGCACTATGGGTTCCCTACACTAAATAGGGAATATGGTACAATTTGGAACACAGACAGTCTCCTCCTGGTCTGAATTAACGCTCATTACCAAAGCCTAACGGGCCAGTAGGGGGGGGCGGGGGGGTACAGAGGTTACCATGGCAGATTGTTGTAAACAACAAGATTGATCCTGCTTTCCAGGAAGTGACCCGGTGACCCTGGTCTGACCTGTGGCAACGTGATTGGAGGGGAGATTTAGTTTCTTTCTCATGCCGTACCTACGGCCTCCGACTGAAACCTAACCTGAGGTAAACGACTGCCTGACTAATTCAAAACAGAGAGAGACCCAACTTAGAAAACTATTAAGGTATAAACAGCATTTCATAGCATCTCCAGATGTTTAACCTTAATGTACATTCAAGTCAAAAAGGTCTCTATTTTTTTATATAATGCCCGTGGAAGGCTGAACCAATGTGTGGTCTGTGGGCTCCAAAGGACAGAATGGAGAGCAGGGTCGGGCCAGTGTGGGGTGGGGGGTGGGGGGAGCAGGGTCGGGCCAGTGTGGGGTGGAGGTAGCAGGGTCGGGCCAGTGTGGGGTGGAGGTAGCAGGGTCGGGCCAGTGTGGGGTGGGGGAAGCAGGGTCGGGCCAGTGTGGGGTGGAGGTAGCAGGGTCGGGCCAGTGTGGGGTGGAGGTAGCAGGGTCGGGCCAGTGTGGGGTGGAGGTAGCAGGGTCGGGCCAGTGTGGGGTGGAGGTAGCAGGGTCGGGCCAGTGTGGGGTGGAGGTAGCAGGGTCGGGCCAGTGTGGGGTGGGGGTAGCAGGGTCGGGCCAGTGTGGGGTGGAGGTAGCAGGGTCGGGCCAGTGTGGGGTGGAGGTAGCAGGGTCGGGCCAGTGTGGGGTGGAGGTAGCAGGGTCGGGCCAGTGTGGGGTGGGGGTAGCAGGGTCGGGCCGGTGTGGGGTGGAGGTAGCAGGGTCGGGCCAGTGTGGGGTGGAGGTAGTAGGGTTGGGGTGTGGGGTGGAGGTAGTAGGGTTGGGGTGTGGGGTGGAGGTAGTAGGGTTGGGGTGTGGGGTGGAGGTAGTAGGGTTGGGGAGTGGGGTGGAGGTAGTAGGGTTGGGGAGTGGGGTGGAGGTAGTAGGGTTGGGGGTGGGGTGGAGGTAGTAGGGTTGGGGGTGGGGTGGAGGTAGTAGGGTTGGGGTGTGGGGTGGAGGTAGTAGGGTTGGGGGTGGGGTGGAGGTAGTAGGGTTGGGGGTGGAGGTAGTAGGGTTGGGGGGTGGAGGTGGAGGTAGTAGGGTTGGGGGTGGGGTGGAGGTAGTAGGGTTGGGGGTGGGGTGGAGGTAGTAGGGTTGGGGGTGGGGTGGAGGTAGTAGGGTTGGGGGTGGAGGTGGAGGTAGTAGGGTTGGGGGTGGAGGTGGAGATAGTAGGGTTGGGGGTGGTGGTGGAGGTAGTAGGGTTGGGGGTGGGGTGGAGGTAGTAGGGTTGGGGGTTGGGGTGGAGGTAGTAGGGTTAGGGGTTGGGGTGGAGGTAGTAGGGTTGGGGGTGGGGTGGAGGTAGTAGGGTTGGGGGTTGGGGTGGAGGTAGTAGGGTTTGGGGGTGGGGTGGAGGTAGTAGGGTTGGGGGTGGGGTGGAGGTAGTAGGGTTGGGGGTGGAGGTGGAGGTAGTAGGGTTGGGGGTGGGGTGGAGGTAGTAGGGTTGGGGGTGGGGTGGAGGTAGTAGGGTTGGGGGTGGGGTGGAGGTAGTAGGGTTGGGGGTGGAGGTGGAGGTAGTAGGGTTGGGGGTGGAGGTGGAGATAGTAGGGTTGGGGGTGGAGGTGGAGGTAGTAGGGTTGGGGTGGAGGTAGTAGGGTTGGGGGTGGGGTGGAGGTAGTAGGGTTGGGGTGGAGGTAGTAGGGTTGGGGGTGGGGTGGAGGTAGTAGGGTTGGGGGTTGGGGTGGAGGTAGTAGGGTTGGGGGTGGGGTGGAGGTAGTAGGGTTGGGGGTGGGGTGGAGGTAGTAGGGTTGGGGGTGGGGTGGAGGTAGTAGGGTTGGGGGTGGGGTGGAGGTAGTAGGGTTGGGGGTGGGGTGGAGGTAGTAGGGTTGGGGGGTGGGGTGGAGGTAGTAGGGTTGGGGGTGGGGTGGGGTGGGGGTAGGGTTGGGGTGGGGTGGGGGTAGGGTTGGGGGGTGGGGTGGAGGTAGTAGGGTTGGGGGTGGGGTGGTGGTAGTAGGGTTGGGGGTGGGGTGGAGGTAGTAGGGTTGGGGGTGGGGTGGAGGTAGTAGGGTTGGGGGTGGGGTGGAGGTAGTAGGGGTGGGGGTGGGGTGGAGGTAGTAGGGTTGGGGGTGGAGGTAGTAGGGTTGGGGGGTGGGGTGGAGGTAGTAGGGTTGGGGGGTGGAGGTGTGGAGTATTTACCGAGCTGTACGTCAGTTGTGAAGCGGAGCTTGTGGATCATGCTGATCTTGAAGGACTTGTAGCGATGGCTACTCAGCATGTCCTGCACCGTGGTGATGTCCATGGGAGGATCCTCCTCTGAACTGTCCTCTCCTCTGGAGCCTGACAGAGAGAACAGAGAGACAAACAGGGGGGGAAACAGAGAAAAAGAGGGGGTCGGAAAGAGAGAAAGAGGGGGTGGGAGAGAGAGAGAGAAAGAGGGGGTGGGACAGAGAGAGAGAAAGAGGGGTGGGAGAGAGAAAGAGGGGGTGGGAGAGAGAGAGAGGGTAAGAGAGAGAGGAGGAGAGATAAAACAGAGACTACTTTCAAAACCAAGAGTAGGTGAAACCTTGCATTGAAGAAAACGTTATGCACAGACTATAAAAACATGTTCAGATGAGAGATATTCAGGCCATTAGTGGTCTGGACTCTACCCAGGAGAATCCTCTGTGTAGGGTGAAGGTGCCCCTAGATGCTGATCTTGGGTCAGTTTTTTTTTTATTTCTGTCACTAATTGTTAAGGGCTACGGTTGGGGGAAGGTGAAGCTGATCCTAGATCACACCCATGCAGAATACTCACTGTGGGGGTAGGTAGTAGGGTTGGGCCAGTGTGGGGTGGGGGTAGGTAGTAGGGTTGGGCCAGTGTGGGGTGGGGGTAGGTAGTAGGGTTGGGCCAGTGTGGGGTGGGGGTAGGTAGTAGGGTTGGGCCAGTGTGGGGTGGGGGTAGGTAGTAGGGTTGGGCCAGTGGGGGGTGGGGGTAGGTAGTAGGGTTGGGCCAGTGTGGGGTGGGGGTAGGTAGTAGGGTTGGGCCAGTGTGGGGTGGGGGTAGGTAGTAGGGTTGGGCCAGTGTGGGGTGGGGGTAGGTAGTAGGGTTGGGCCAGTGTGGGGTGGGGGTAGGTAGTAGGGTTGGGCCAGTGTGGGGTGGGGGTAGGTGGTAGGGTTGGGCCAGTGTGGGGTGGGGGTAGGTGGTAGGGTTGGGCCAGTGTGGGGTGGGGGTAGGTGGTAGGGTTGGGCCAGTGTGGGGTGGGGGTAGGTGGTAGGGTTGGGCCAGTGTGGGGTGGGGGTAGGTAGTAGGGTTGGGCCAGTGTGGGGTGGGGGTAGGTGGTAGGGTTGGGCCAGTGTGGGGTGGGGGTAGGTGGTAGGGTTGGGCCAGTGTGGGGTGGGGGTAGGTAGTAGGGTTGGGCCAGTGTGGGGTGGGGGTAGGTAGTAGGGTTGGGCCAGTGTGGGGTGGGGGTAGGTAGTAGGGTTGGGCCAGTGTGGGGTGGGGGTAGGTAGTAGGGTTGGGCCAGTGTGGGGTGGGGGTAGGTAGTAGGGTTGGGCCAGTGTGGGGTGGGGGTAGGTAGTAGGGTTGGGCCAGTGTGGGGTGGGGGTAGGTAGTAGGGTTGGGCCAGTGTGGGGTGGGGGTAGGTAGTAGGGTTGGGCCAGTGTGGGGTGGGGGAAGGTAGTAGGGTTGGGCCAGTGTGGGGTGTGGGGTAGGTCGTAGGGTTGGGGGGGAATACTCACTGTTTTCCCTGACCAGGCAGAACTCTAGGGTGCTCTGGCTCTCGAGGCTGCAGTCCAGATCCACGGGCACGTTGGGCTCCGTCTGCCTCTCCAGACGGTACATGGGACCTGTGGCACAGTGAATACAGGGTCAAACGCAATGCGGCAGGCAGGGTATCCCAGTGGTTAGAGTGTAGAGGTGGCAGGTAGCCTAGTGGTTAGAGTGTAGAGGTGGCAGGTAGCCTAGTGGTTAGAGTGTAGAGGTGGCAGGTAGCCTAGTGGTTAGAGTGTAGAGGTGGCAGGTAGCCTAGTGGTTAGAGTGTAGAGGCGGCAGGGTAGCCTAGTGGTTAGAGTGTAGAGGCGGCAGGGTAGCCTAGTGGTTAGAGTGTAGAGGTGGCAGGTAGCCTAGTGGTTAGAGTGTAGAGGTGGCAGGTAGCCTAGTGGTTAGAGTGTAGAGGTGGCAGGGTATCCCAGTGGTTAGAGTGTAGAGGTGGCAGGTAGCCTAGTGGTTAGAGTGTAGAGGTGGCAGGTAGCCTAGTGGTTAGAGTGTAGAGGCGGCAGGGTAGCCTAGTGGTTAGAGTGTAGAGGCGGCAGGGTAGCCTAGTGGTTAGAGTGTAGAGGTGGCAGGTAGCCAGTGTGGGGTGGGGGTAGGTGGTAGGGTTGGGCCAGTGTGGGGTGGGGGTAGGTGGTAGGGTTGGGCGAGTGTGGGGTGGGGGTAGGTGGTAGGGTTGGGCCAGTGTGGGGTGGGGGTAGGTAGTAGGGTTGGGCCAGTGTGGGTTGGGGGTAGGTGGTAGGGTTGGGCCAGTGTGGGGTGGGGGTAGGTAGTAGGGTTGGGCCAGTGTGGGGTGGGGGTAGGTAGTAGGGTTGGGCCAGTGTGGGGTGGGGGTAGGTAGTAGGGTTGGGCCAGTGTGGGGTGGGGGTAGGTAGTAGGGTTGGGCCAGTGTGGGGTGGGGGTAGGTAGTAGGGTTGGGCCAGTGTGGGGTGGGGGCAGGTAGTAGGGTTGGGCCAGTGTGGGGTGGGGGTAGGTAGTAGGGTTGGACCAGTGTGGGGTGGGGGTAGGTAGTAGGGTTGGGCCAGTGTGGGGTGGGGGTAGCCTAGTGGTTAGAGTGTAGAGGTGGCAGGTAGCCTAGTGGTTAGAGTGTAGAGGTGGCAGGGTATCCCAGTGGTTAGAGTGTAGAGGTGGCAGGTAGCCTAGTGGTTAGAGTGTAGAGGTGGCAGGTAGCCTAGTGGTTAGAGTGTAGAGGTGGCAGGTAGCCTAGTGGTTAGAGTGTAGAGGCGGCAGGGTAGCCTAGTGGTTAGAGTGTAGAGGAGGCAGGTAGCCTAGTGGTTAGAGTGTAGAGGTGGCAGGTAGCCTAGTGGTTAGAGTGTAGAGGCGGCAGGGTAGCCTAGTGGTTAGAGTGTAGAGGTGGCAGGTAGCCTAGTGGTTAGAGTGTAGAGGTGGCAGGTAGCCTAGTGGTTAGAGTGTAGAGGCGGCAGGGTAGCCTAGTGGTTAGAGTGTAGAGGCGGCAGGGTAGCCTAGTGGTTAGAGTGTAGAGGTGACAGGTAGTGGTTAGAGTGTAGAGGCGGCAGGGTAGCCTAGTGGTTAGAGTGTAGAGGCGGCAGGGTAGCCTAGTGGTTAGAGTGTAGATGCGGCAGGGTAGCCTAGTGGTTAGAGTGTAGATGCGGCAGGGTAGCCTAGTGGTTAGAGTGTAGAGGCGGCAGGGTAGCCTAGTGGTTAGAGTGTAGAGGCGGCAGGGTATCCCAGTGGTTAGAGTGTTGAGGCGGCAGGGTAGCCCAGTGGTTAGAGTGTAGAGGCGGCAGGGTAGCCTAGTGGTTAGAGTGTAGAGGCGGCAGGGTAGCCTAGTGGTTAGAGTGTAGAGGCGGCAGGGTAGCCTAGTGGTTAGAGTGTAGAGGCGGCAGGGTAGCCTAGTGGTTAGAGTGTAGAGGCGGCAGGGTAGCCTAGTGGTTAGAGTGTAGAGGCGGCAGGGTAGCCTAGTGGTTAGAGTGTAGAGGCGGCAGGGTAGCCTAGTGGTTAGAGTGTAGAGGCGGCAGGGTAGCCTAGTGGTTAGAGTGTAGAGGCGGCAGGGTAGCCTAGTGGTTAGAGTGTAGAGTCGGCAGGGTAGCCTAGTGGTTAGAGTGTAGAGGCGGCAGGGTAGCCTAGTGGTTAGAGTGTAGAGGCGGCAGGGTAGCCTAGTGGTTAGAGTGTAGAGGCGGCAGGGTAGCCTCGTGGTTAGAGTGTAGAGGCGGCAGGGTAGCCTAGTGGTTAGAGTGTAGAGGCGGCAGGGTAGCCTAGTGGTTAGAGTGTAGAGGCGGCAGGGTAGCCTAGAGGTTAGAGTGTAGAGGCGGCAGGGTAGCCTAGTGGTTAGAGTGTAGAGGCGGCAGGGTAGCCTAGTGGTTAGAGTGTAGAGGCGGCAGGGTAGCCTAGTGGTTAGAGTGTAGAGGCGGCAGGGTAGCCTAGTGGTTAGAGTGGAGGGGCGGCAGGGTAGCCTAGTGGTTAGAGTGGAGGGCGGCAGGGTAGCCTAGTGGTTAGAGGGGGCGGCAGGGTAGCCTAGTGGTTAGAGTGGAGGGGCGGCAGGGTAGCCTAGTGGTTAGAGGGGGGCGGCAGGGTAGCCTAGTGGTTAGAGTGGAGGGGCGGCAGGGTAGCCTAGTGGTTAGAGTGTAGAGGCGGCAGGGTAGCCTAGTGGTTAGAGTGTAGAGGCGGCAGGGTAGCCTAGAGGTTAGAGTGTAGAGGCGGCAGGGTAGCCTAGTGGTTAGAGTGTAGAGGCGGCAGGGTAGCCTAGTGGTTAGAGTGTAGAGGCGGCAGGGTAGCCTAGTGGTTAGAGTGTAGAGGCGGCAGGGTAGCCTAGTGGTTAGAGTGGAGGGGCGGCAGGGTAGCCTAGTGGTTAGAGGGGGGCGGCAGGGTAGCCTAGTGGTTAGAGTGGAGGGGCGGCAGGGTAGCCTAGTGGTTAGAGGGGGCGGCAGGGTAGCCTAGTGGTTAGAGTGGAGGGCGGCAGGGTAGCCTAGTGGTTAGAGGGTGGCGGCAGGGTAGCCTAGTGGTTAGAGTGGAGGGGCGGCAGGGTAGCCTAGTGGTTAGAGTGGAGGGCGGCAGGGTAGCCTAGTGGTTAGAGGGGCGGCAGGGTAGCCTAGTGGTTAGAGTGTAGAGGCGGCAGGGTAGCCTAGTGGTTAGAGTGTAGAGGCGGCAGGGTAGCCTAGTGGTTAGAGTGTAGAGGCGGCAGGGTAGCCTAGAGGTTAGAGTGTAGAGGCGGCAGGGTAGCCTAGTGGTTAGAGTGTAGAGGCGGCAGGGTAGCCTAGTGGTTAGAGTGTAGAGGCGGCAGGGTAGCCTAGTGGTTAGAGTGTAGAGGCGGCAGGGTAGCCTAGTGGTTAGAGTGTAGAGGCGGCAGGGTAGCCTAGTGGTTAGAGTGGAGGGGCGGCAGGGTAGCCTAGTGGTTAGAGGGGGGCGGCAGGGTAGCCTAGTGGTTAGAGGGGGCGGCAGGGTAGCCTAGTGGTTAGAGTGGAGGGGCGGCAGGGTAGCCTAGTGGTTAGAGGGTGGCGGCAGGGTAGCCTAGTGGTTAGAGTGGAGGGGCGGCAGGGTAGCCTAGTGGTTAGAGTGTTGGACTAGCAACCGCAAGGTACAAATCTGTTGTTCTGCCCCTGAACAGGCAGTTAACCCACTGTTCCTAGGCCGTCATTGAAAATAAGAATTTGTTCTTAACTGATCTTGCCTAGTAAAATAAAGGTAAAATTAAAAATAAAATAAAAATGCAACAACCGACTCCACGGAGGCCCATGGATTACCATATACAGTCGACTGCTAGGGCTATCTGTACACCTATACACACACCGGCTCTTACCGAGGAAGTAAAAATAACGGACAATACTTTTAACATATTTTAAAGTTTACACGTCGGTGTGATTTTGAATAGTTGATGTTTTGTGTACGTGCGTCTGTTGGACGTCGACAAAAAGAACCGAACCGAAACCGGGGAGAAAGGGATGAAGGCAGACAGAGGAAGAGGAATTGGCAGGGGGGACAAGCAACAGAGATGCTCTTTGGCTCCCAACACACTCGTCAAGACCAAGGCCAACAGGGGTCACAGCTCCTCTCTTCTTCCTATACCCACAATCCCATCCCCATCCTGGCCACTCCTTTGGTTCAGCTCAAACAAAAGGCTGCATTCAGCACGCCCCTCTCTCTCTCTGCATGTCAAGGCCCTCTCTCTCTCCTTCCCTCCCTCCAGTCTTTATTAATCTCTGGCTCCAGGCATGTCAAGGCTCTCTCTCTCTCTCTCTCTCTCTCTCTCTCTCTCTCTCTCTCTCTCTCTCTCTCTCTCTCTCTCTCTCTCTCTCTCTCTCTCTCTCTCTCTCTCTCTCTCTCTCTCTCTCTCTCTCTCTCTCTCTCTCTCTCTCTCTCTCTCTCTCTCTCTCTCTCTCTCTCTCTCTCTCTCTCTCTCTCTCTCTCTCTCTCTCTTCCCCCAGTCTCTATTCATCTCTGGCTCCAGGCATGTCAAGGTCAGCGCTCCACCTCCGTATTTAGACGCCCGTAACCGGGAGCCCAATTAGATTCGCAAACCTTTTCTTTTCTTTGTGGCGACTCCGAGCTTCCATAATGGGGACCCATTTTTTAGGTGACCTCTTTGGGCCCAGGAGATGCAATTATATCCCCTCGGAAAACGACCAACAAAGAAATAAAGTCAAACTGTACGTCGGTAACAGAAGAAACGATACTAGATGAGGGACAGAGAGTTGGGCGTCCTCTGCTCCAGCTTTTTGCTGTTACTCTTTAGAGTTTGACGGGGCTGGCTCTCTTCAGCGCCGGCATGCAAGAGCAGGAAAACGTTATATTTACAGACGCAAAAGTACACATTGGATAAAGGACAGCCGAAAATGTCCACTGAAGTTAGGTGACATTTTGCATTCTGTCTGCAAGGCCAAAAAAAGAAACGCACTCTATCAGTGATCAGTCAAGCGGTTGATTTGCTCGGGAAAGCATTCATTTATGACATGTAGACGTGGTGATGTCATAGCTTTTATTTTTATTTTTTTACAAAAACCAGAGAGTCTTTAAAAAAAAGTATCAGCGACAAAGAGAGATTAAATTAACAAGTAACTGGTGATGTGAAACAGGCACATCATATTATATCTAAAGATATCATTTTAATCAAATTTGTCCTTCAGAATCAATACATGTTGCTTCTGAAAGATGGCACAGGATGTAGACATTCCGGGTGGTTGGTTATCTCTAAGCCCCTCGCCGTCCAACCCGCCCAGCAATGTTCCCATGTTATGTAATGGTGGCCTAAAAGAAAATACACCTCTTTCTTTCTCACAAAAAAAATAATATTTTTTTTATAGTAAAAGAAGTAAAAAAGAAGCAAAATTCTAAAATCGGGAAAAAGACTTTGGGCAATATTTACCCTTTCTCATATACCGCGGGTTTCAAAAATGTCACCCGAGCCTCAGCGAGCCATCAAAAGAATATGCCTTGAAGTCCTGAGAGCGTATCGTCACAAGGTAAACAAACACGAACGTGCGAGAAGCAGCTGTATCATAGTGGTGGGTCAAATATTGTAATGTAATATCATAATCATTTGCTCTCATCACCGTTTGACTCAGAGCAGCGAAATCTTCGCTACGACTTTGAATTGGGTGTAGAATACGCTAGAAAGTGCAGGAGAATTATACCCCGGTGTCTTCGGTGGAGAGGCCGCGAACCTCGAGGGGGGAAGGGGGTGGGGGGGTTACTGCTTAGATGTGGAGTCGGAGTGGAGGGCGAAAGAGTGTGACTAATGGCGAACACGGAAAATGACCTTTTCTCTTTCCTGCATGACGCGGAGCACGATGGTGAGCGGCTGGGGTGAGCCTTGATAAAGGACATGACGAGGAGCACGATGGTGAGCGGCTGGGCCGAGCCTTGATAAAGGACATGACGAGGAGCACGATGGTGAGCGGCTGGGCCGAGCCTTGATAAAGGACATGACGAGGAGCACGATGGTGAGCGGCTGGGCCGAGCCTTGATAAAGGACATGACGAGGAGCACGATGGTGAGCGGCTGGGCCGAGCCTTGATAAAGGACGTGACGCGGAGCACGATGGTGAGCGGCTGGGCCGAGCCTTGATAAAGGACATGACGAGGAGCACGATGGTGAGCGGCTGGGGTGAACCTTGATAAAGGACGTGACGCGGAGCACGATGGTGAGCGGCTGGGCCGAGCCTTGATAAAGGACATGACGAGGAGCACGATGGTGAGCGGCTGGGCCGAGCCTTGATAAAGGACGTGACGCGGAGCACGATGGTGAGCGGCTGGGCCGAGCCTTGATAAAGGACATGACGAGGAGCACGATGGTGAGCGGCTGGGCCGAGCCTTGATAAAGGACATGACCACCAGGATAAAAAAAATGCCAAAGCTCTCCTGACAAAAACCATATGCTGAGAGGAAAAGATGCCCTGCCTTGGTGTGTGTGTGAATAATACGTTTGTTACCGTGTGTGTGTGTGTGTGTGTGTGTGTGTGTGTGTATATAATATGTTTGTTACTGGGTGAATGTGTGTGTGTGTGTGTGTGTGTGTGTGTGTGTGTGTGTGTGTGTGTGTGTGTGTGTGTGTGTGTATATAATATGTTTGTTAGTTAGTGTGTGTGTGTGTGTGTGTGTGTGTGTGTGTGTGTGTGTGTGTGTGTGTGTAATATGTTTGTTACTGGGTAAATGTGTGTGTGTGTGTGTAATATGTTTGTTACTGGGTAAATGTGTGTGTGTGTGTGTGTAATATGTTTGTTACTGGGTGAATGTGTGTGTGTGTGTGTGTGTGTGTGTGTGTGTGTGTGTGTGTGTGTGTGTGTGTGTGTGTGTGTAATATGTTTGTTACTGGGTAAATGTGTGTGTGTGTAATATGTTTGTTACTGGGTGAATGTGTGTGTGTGTGTGTGTGTGTGTGTGTGTGTGTGTGTGTGTGTGTGTGTGTGTGTGTGTGTAATATGTTTGTTACTGGGTGAATGTGTGTGTGTGTGTGTGTAATATGTTTGTTACTGGGTGAATGTGTGTGTGTATAATATGTTTGTTACTGGGTGAATGTGTGTGTGTGTGTGTAATATGTTTGTTACTGGGTGAATGTGTGTGTGTATAATATGTTTGTTACTGGGTGAATGTGTGTGTGTGTGTGTGTGTGTGTGTGTGTGTGTGTAATATGTTTGTTACTGGGTGAATGTGTGTGTGTGTGTGTGTGTGTGTGTGTGTGTGTGTGTGTGTGTGTGTGTGTAATATGTTTGTTACTGGGTGAATGTGTGTGTGTGTGTAATATGTTTGTTACTGGATGAATGTGTGTGTGTGTGTGTGTGTGTGTAATATGTTTGTTACTGGGTGAATGTGTGTGTGTGTGTGTGTGTGTGTGTGTGTGTGTGTGTGTGTGTGTGTGTGTGTGTGTGTGTGTGTGTGTGTGTGTGTGTGTGTGTGTAATATGTTTGTTACTGGGTGAACGTGTGTGTTTATAACACCATTGAAAGGACGGTGTAGGTGTGAGCTATAACTGCGCAGTTCATAGGAGTAAAACCAACTCGCACAACTAAAATGAAACGATGACTGAAGCTGAACGCTGGAAAGAAAACTGCCATCCTTAGTTAAGCCTGGGTGCAACTAACATCTGATTGGTTAACGAGACCGGCTCCATCAGGCCAACTGCCCATCACGTAGTTTACTGTTGACAAGACTTTTCTATACATTCATTCATTGTTGACATTCAAAAATAAACAAAAACAAAAATGTAAATAAACTCAAAACTTAACACCCTTTAACTGCCCTTCGTGAACTACCGGTTCACTTTGTCCTATTAGCTGATCGCTATTTTATTGAGGAAATATACACTTAGTATAACTGAGATGTGGTTGTCTCGCCTGGCCATCTTAAGATGAATGAACCAATCGTAAACAGCTCTGGATTAAACCATCTGTTTAATGACTAATATGTAGAAACATAAAAATAAAATAAAAATTAAATGTGGACACAGTTGACTCTCAAACACAAATAGACACACCTACTCACGTTAGACAAAGGCAAGGTGCACACACACACACACACACACACACCCACAAACCTCCCCCCGAGCTTCAGACCTCATCTGCAGTTCAGACACACGCGTCGTCCTAGGCCCAGCCATCACCTCCTCCCCAAATGTCACCACAGTTTGCTCGATAATGTGCTCGAGCCCCATTCAATACCCCCTTATCTTCTGGCACAGACCCACCCGTTTTATATCCCCCCTCTCACCTTCACACACCACGTCATATTTCATATCATTTAGAGCTTCCACATCGGGCCACTTCATTCAGTTTACCTTTTATAAACATGTCGGGTTGCAGGGTGATTTTGTTTCTTCATGTGATATTTTGGGGGACGTTTGAGTCTTTCGAACGTCCTTATGGACTGGGGCCCATCTGATTATAAGCAGATTTAGTGGATGGGGAGAAAGGAGTGGAGAGAGGGGAGTGGAGAGAGGGGAGTGGAGAGAGGGGAGTGGAGAGAAGGGAGTGGAGAGAGGGGAGTGGAGAGAGGGGAGTGGAGAGAGGGGAGTGGAGAGAGGGGAGTGGAGAGAGGGGAGTGGAGAGAGGGGAGTGGAGAGAAGGGAGTGGAGAGAGGGGAGTGGAGAGAAGGGAGTGGAGAGAAGGGAGTGGAGAGAGGGGAGTGGAGAGAGGGGAGTGGAGAGAAGGGGAGTGGAGAGAAGGGGAGTGGAGAGAGGGGAGTGGAGAGAGGGGAGTGGAGAGAGGGGAGTGGAGAGAGGGCTGTCGGTGATAAGCACTCTGCCCTTAAGGAAGGAGAGGTCGTGTCACCTTGCAGAGTACCGAGATGAATTTCATACATAAAATGGCTGCATGACTACCTTCAATTGGATCCCGGGTCTGTCTAGACGAATTCTGAACAGCACGTTATGATGAAGTATGTTTGGTTCCTGGCAATTCTTCACTGTTGCTGTTGGTTTGACCTAACGGGTGTTTGGTAGAACTGGGATTAACACGATCAGTCAAGGAGAGCACATTTATGTTAAGCTCCCGCTATAGAAAAAAAGGAATGGAAAGATGCTACTATGCAAAAGGATTCTGTGAAAAAGATCACTTCATCAGCCAATGAAACCTAAAATGGCCAATACCAGTATTTTTTGGGAGCAAACTCAGACCGTTGATCCCATTTTGTACGGAAACCACTGGAGGTAAAAAATGTTTAAAATTTTTTTTGTAAAAAACGCAGAGGTAAAAATTATTATTCAAGCACGACAAGATGGCGAGACCTTGAACTCTTATTGTGAAAAGAAAGCGAAGGAGAGATTGAAAGAGAGCATGAGAGACAAAGAAGATTGGAAAAGAGTCTCACTCTAGTGAGTAAATAAATAATCAATACTCATCTAAATGTAAATGAGAGAGTAGCCCTCTCTTTGATGGTGTGTGTGTGTGTGTGAGAAAGAGAGAGAGGTGGTGTTTGGGGTTATCAACCAGACCATTTTCCACAGACACTGGGGCCACAACCTAATCACCATCACTCAGGTTCCTGGACTGCAAAATGGATCTAGAAATAAATCCAAAGCATCACCTGAGCTCCCACCATGCTAGCCAGGTCAGGCAAGGAGGCCACGCTTCACTGGACTCAAAGGGTTCTTTCTCTCTGTGAGATTTGGTGGGTGTCTGTGTAGACGTATGGCAGCGTTGGTAATGGCACCAGATAGAGCAGGTACCGAGTGAAAATGAAAAGGGGATCGGGACTAAGCCCTATGGTACTCCATTGTATCTCTTTACAGAAGAGGCATGCGTCGACCTTTGACCCCTGTCTGTTTTGCAGCTGGCTGAAAAGGATCAGAAGTGCCACTGCTCGGGGAAGACGACGCAAAAATGTTGAGGGCAAAGGTTACACATACGGCGTAGTCTAACACCAACATTTAGAGCGAAAAATAAATACAAAATAATCATAATTTGGGCAGTCTTACTGGAAATAAAATAAATCACAAGGGTGCAAGTTTTTGTGAGAACATCTGTGGGTGACTATACACCCGAGAGGAACACATTGGTTTAAAAAAAACAAGGACATAAAAGACCATACTCTGGGATGCCCCCATGAACACAAACACATGTAGAGAAGACATGTAGCTAAAGTTGACAGGAAACACTTAAAAGAGGACATGTGCTCAAATGTAGCTAGATACAGTATAACTTCAAGCTATACAGTATGTCCTAGACGATATGGTGTGTCTGACCAATAGAGAGCCAGAGTGTTGGTGTGTCTGACCAATAGAGAGCCAGAGTGTTGGTGTGTCTGACCAACAGAGAGCCAGTGTGTTGGTGTGTCTGACCAATAGAGAGCCAGAGTGTTGGTGTGTCTGACCAACAGAGAGCCAGTGTGTTGGTGTGTCTGACCAATAGAGAGCCAGAGTGTTGGTGTGTCTGAACAACAGAGAGCCAGTGTGTTGGTGTGTCTGACCAATAGAGAGCCAGAGTGTTGGTGTGTCTGACCAATAGAGAGCCATAGTGTTGGTGTGTCTGACCAACAGAGAGCCAGTGTGTTGGTGTGTCTGACCAATAGAGAGCCAGAGTGTTGGTGTGTCTGAACAACAGAGAGCCATAGTGTTGGTGTGTCTGACCAATAGAGAGCCAGAGTGTTGGTGTGTCTGACCAACAGAGAGCCAGAGTGTTGGTGTGTCTGACCAATAGAGAGCCAGAGTGTTGGTGTGTCTGACCAACAGAGAGCCAGAGTGTGTTGGTGTGTCTGACCAATAGAGAGCCAGAGTGTTGGTGTATCTGACCAATAGAGAGCCAGAGTGTGTTGGTGTGTCTGACCAACAGAGAGCCAGAGTGTTGGTGTGTCTGACCAATAGAGAGCCAGAGTGTTGGTGTGTCTGACCAATAGAGAGCCAGAGTGTGTTGGTGTGTCTGACCAATAGAGAGCCAGAGTGTGTTGGTGTGTCTGACCAATAGAGAGCCAGAGTGTGTTGGTGTGTCTGACCAATAGAGAGCCAGAGTGTTGGTGTGTCTGACCAACAGAGAGCCAGAGTGTTGGTGTGTCTGACCAATAGAGAGCCAGAGTGTTGGTGTGTCTGACCAACAGAGAGCCAGTGTTGGTGTGTCTGAACAACAGAGAGCCATAGTGTTGGTGTGTCTGACCAATAGAGAGCCAGAGTGTTGGTGTGTCTGACCAATAGAGAGCCAGAGTGTTGGTGTGTCTGACCAATAGAGAGCCAGAGTGTTGGTGTGTCTGACCAATAGAGAGCCAGAGTGTTGGTGTGTCTGACCAACAGAGAGCCAGAGTGTTGGTGTGTCTGAACAACAGAGAGCCATAGTGTTGGTGTGTCTGACCAATAGAGAGCCAGAGTGTTGGTGTGTCTGACCAATAGAGAGCCAGAGTGTTGGTGTGTCTGACCAACAGAGAGCCAGAATGTTGGTGTGTCTGACCAACAGAGAGCCAGAGTGTTGGTGTGTCTGACCAATAGAGAGCCAGAATGTTGGTGTGTCTGACCAATAGAGAGCCAGAGTGTTGGTGTGTCTGAGTGTGGTATAGTGTCCGCTGAGCTCACTGTTATTGTAATGATTATCTGTTATTATCTTTAATCGCTGGCACATTATACAGTCAGTGTCGTGTTACCCACAAAGAGGAAGATTCTCCATTAAAATGGCTGCCTTGCTTGGCATAGCTAGACATTCAGAAATACTCTGTCTTCCCTTTCCTTTTGTGCACTCTTTCGCACTTAACCTATTCAATTCCCAGAGGAACTGGTAACCCTCTGGTTCTATTCACAGGCAGCTCTCACCTGAAACGAGAGCTAAAAGTGACACTTTTGAAGACGTAAAAGCCCAAATCTGGAAACGTTACAGGGATAATGGCCCCCCACTCAGTAGCTGTGGAAGAGCTCCCCCTGTTTCTGGAAGGTCGGGGAGCTGGTGATGTAGTTTATCTCAGGAGACCGTGAGGTATTTATCCTTCGCCAAGGCGCTGCAGAGGGGCTTTCATGATTAAACAAGTTCAAGTTTTTTTTTTCCCCTTTCCGTCAAATGAGCAATTGGGAACGCTTTGACGAATTAGATCATTCCAAACACTTTTGTGGGAAGAACTCTCATTGGGCACAGTGTGTGTGTGTGTGTGTGTGTGTGTGTGTGTGTGTGTGTGTGTGTGTGTGTGTGTGTGTGTGTGTGTGTCTGTGTGTGTGTGTGTGTGTGTGTGTGTGTGTGTGTGTGTGTGTGTGTGTGTGTGTGTGTGTGTGTGTGTGTGTGTGTGTGTGTGTGTGTGTGTGTGTGTGTGTGTGTGTGTGTGTGTGTGTGTGTGCGTCTGTGTGCGTCTGTGTGTGTGTGTGTGTGTGTGTGTGTGTCTTATGCGCGAGCATGAACATCTGTGTTTTAAGGGTAGGGGGCTGTAGAATAATATTTATTCCCGTAGCCATTGAGGCAATTTCAGTCAAATTGGGGACAGGTTTCAGTTGCAATCCAAGAGGTTTCCTCTGGTCCCAATTCTCATAACTATTCCTGTAACGATGACTTCACACTTCAAGCAAAAAGCCCCCAGAAAGGGAAAAAGTAGTCCTCCTTTATGTTAGGGATTAGACGATATATCGGTGAAAGTATCGGAATCGGCCGATATTAGCTAAAAATGCCAACATCGGTATTGGCCGATGTCTATTCTTATCCATATTTTTTTGAAACGGTACTGTCGGTTAGGGGCTTAAGTAAGTAAAGCATTTCACTGCAAGTTCAACACCTTGCTTGTATTCAGTGCATGTGACTAATAACATTTGATTTGATGTCTAGTTTAACGTCGATGTTAAAGGTACCATTCATACGTATTTTAACGTTGGTACATGACGTAATAACGCCGCGTAATATTTTGCTCTAGGCGCGCAACACAGCATTTAGAACCTAGTCCGCACAACGCCTGCTGTGTGAAACGAGCAGTCGACAAGTCAATCAGTCATTTGAAAGAGTAAGAACATTTCAGGGAGACGACTCAGAGGCGAAATCCACTAAAGCCAAGATAATGGAATTTCATTGCCCTTGACAACCAACCGTTACACCGGTACACACTACCAAGATCGCTATTTTTCCGATGTTGTCCAACCAGAGTTACACAGTAATAGCGTCACTGCTATTAGCTTCACGACATACATACTATGGAACGCCATTTTGGGTCTTTGTGTGTCAAAAAAAGATACAGTAGCACTGTCAAAGCTGTACAAAATAGTCTGAAAACAAGTTAACAACGGCCACGAACCATGTATTTACAATACATGGTTGGTAATAAAGCATAATTTGTTAGACTGCAACTTCTGGGGTAGCTGGCTTTAGCTTGGTACCTAGCTAACACCAAAACAAACCGATTGAAGACAATGACCCGTAGAAACTGCAGTCATTTTCATTATTCTTAGCAATGATTTAGGAATCCCTGTGAGTAAGTATTAGCTAGTTGTTCGCCGAATTGAAATTGAACTTCAGTTCATGACAATAAATAGCTAGCCAGCTACTTAACCCTGTTGCCCAAAGCTAACGTTATAAGCAGCCAGCTAGCTTCATCTGGCTAGTGAGGATTGACCAGGTTATGTGTTGTGAAGCTAGCCACAATAAGGATGAGGCACAATAGCGGAATTTCCGGTTTGTACTGGTTTATACTGTGGGGTATAAAGATGACTAATACTGTGGGTATAAAGATGACTAATACTGTGGGTATAAAGATGACTAATACTGTGGGTATAAAGATTACTAATACTGTGGGTATAAAGATGACTAATACTGTGGGTATAAAGATGACTAATACTGTGGGTATAAAGATGACTAATACTGTGGGTATAAAGATGACTAATACTGTGGGTACAAAGGAGGACTAATACTGTGGGTACAAAGGAGGACTAATACTGTGGGTATAAGGAGGACTAATACTGTGGGTAAAAAGAGGACTAATACTGTGGGTATAAGGAGGACTAATACTGTGGGTAAAAAGAGGACTAATACTGTGGGTACAAAGGAGGACTAATACTGTGGGTATAAGGAGGACTAATACTGTGGGTATAAGGAGGACTAATACTGTGGGTAAAAAGAGGACTAATACTGTGGGTATAAGGAGGACTAATACTGTGGGTAAAAAGAGGACTAATACTGTGGGTACAAAGGAGGACTAATACTGTGGGTACAAAGGAGGACTAATACTGTGGGTACAAAGGAGGACTAATACTGTGGGTATAAAGAGGACTAATACTGTGGTTATAAAGAGGACTAATACTGCGGGTACCAAGGAGGACTAATACTGTGGGTACAAAGGAGGACTAATACTGTGGGTATAAAGAGGACTAATACTGTGGGTATAAAGAGGACTAATAGTGTGGGTATAAAAGAGGACTAATACTTTGGGGTATAAAGAGGACTAATACTGTGGGTATAAAGAGGACTAATACTGTGGGTATAAAGAGGACTAATACTGTGGGTATAAAGGAGGACTAATACTGTGGGTATAAACATGACTAATACTGTGGGTATAAAGGAGGACTAATACTGTGGGTATAAAGGAGGACTAATACTGTGGGTATAAACATGACTAATACTGTGGGTATAAACATGACTAATACTGTGGGTATAAACATGACTAATACTGTGGGTATAAAGAGGACTAATACTGTGGGTATAAAGAGGACTAATACTGTGGGTATAAGGAGGACTAATACTGTGGATATAAAGGAGGACTAATACTGTGGGTACAATGGAGGACTAATACTGTGGGTATAAACATGACTAATACTGTGGGTATAAACATGACTAATACTGTGGGTTTAAACATGACTAATACTGTGGGGATAAACATGACTAATACTGTGGGTATAAACATGACTAATACCGTGGGTATAAAGAGGACTAATACTGTGGGTACAAAGGAGGACTAATACTGTGGGTATAAAGAGGACTAATACTGTGGGTATAAAGAGGACTAATACTGTGGGTATAAAGAGGACTAATACTGTGGGTATAAAGAGGACTAATACTGTGGGTACAAAGGAGGACTAATACTGTGGGTATAAAGGAGGACTAATACTGTGGGTACAAAGAGGACTAATACTGTGGGTATAAACATGACAAATAATGTGGGTATAAAGGAGGACTAATACTGTGGGTATAAACATGACTAATACTGTGGGTATAAAGAGGACTAATACTGTGGGTATAAAGGAGGACTAATACTGTGGGTATAAAGAGGACTAATAATGTGGGGTATAAAGAGGACTAATACTGTGGGTATAAGGAGGACTAATACTGTGGGTATAAGGAGGACTAATACTGTGGGTATAAAGAGGACTAATACTGTGGGGTAAAAAGAGGACTAATAATGTGGGGTAAAAAGAGGACTAATACTGTGGGTATAAGGAGGACTAATACTGTGGGTATAAAGAGGACTAATACTGTGGGTATAAAGAGGAATAATACTGTGGGTAAAAAGAGGACTAATACTGTGGGTATAAAGAGGACTAATACTGTGGGTATAAACATGACTAATACTGTGGGTATAAACATGACTAATACTGTGGGTATAAAGAGGACTAATACTGTGGGTATAAAAGAGGACTAATACTTTGGGGTATAAAGAGGACTAATACTGTGGGTATAAAGGAGGACTAATACTGTGGGTATAAGGAGGACTAATACTGTGGGTATAAAGAGGACTAATACTGTGGGGTAAAAAGAGGACTAATACTGTGGGGTAAAAAGAGGACTAATAATGTGGGGTAAAAAGAGGACGAATACTGTGGGTATAAGGAGGACTAATACTGTGGGTATAAAGATGACTAATACTGTGGGTATAAAGAGGACTAATACTGTGGGTATAAAGAGGACTAATACTGTGGGTATAAACATGACTAATACTGTGGGTATAAAGAGGACTAATACTGTGGGTATAAAGAGGACTAATACTGTGGGTATAAAGAGGACTTATACTGTGGGTATAAAGAGGACTAATACTGTGGGTATAAACATGACTAATACTGTGGGTATAAAGAGGACTAATACTGTGGGTATAAAGAGGACTAATACTGTGGGTATAAAGAGGACTAATACTGTGGGTATAAACATGACTAATACTGTGGGTATAAACATGACTAATAAATCAAATCAAATGTATTTATATAGCCCTTCGTACATCAGCTGATATCTCAAAGTGCTGTACAGAAACCCAGCCTAAAACCCCAAACAGCAAGCAATGCAGGTGTAGAAGCACGTACTGTGGGTATAAAGAGGACTAATACTGTGGGTATAAAGGAGGACTAATACTGTGGGTATAAGGATGACTAATACTGTGGGTATAAAGAGGACTAATACTGTGGGTATAAAGGATGACTAATACTGTGGGTATAAAGAGGACTAATACTGTGGGTATAAACATGACTAATACTGTGGGTATAAAACAGCTCACGTCTGGGAAGGGGAGGTTTGGAAAAAAGAGTTCACGTCTGGGAGGGGGAGGTTTGAAAAAAGAACTCACGTCTGGGAGGGGGAGGTTTGAAAAAAGAGCTCACGTCTGGGAGGGGGAGGTTTGAAAAAAGAGCTCACGTCTGGGAGGGGGAGGTTTGAAAAAAGAGCTCACGACTGGGAGGGGGAGGTTTGAAAAAAGAGCTCACGTCTGGGACGGGGGAGGTGAAAAGAGAGCTGTCGTCTGGGAGGGAGAGGTTTGAAAAAAGAGCTCACGTCTGGGAGGGGGAGGTTTGAAAAAAGACCTCACGACTGGGAGGGGGAGGTTTGAAAAAAGAGCTCACGTCTGGGACGGGGAGGTGAAAAGAGAGCTGTCGTCTGGGAGGGAGAGGTTTGAAAAAAGAGCTCACGTCTGGGACGGGGAGGTTTGAAAAAAGAGCTCACGTCTGGGACGGGGAGGTTTGAAAAAAGAGCTCACGTCTGGGAGGGGGAGGTTTGAAAAAAGAGCTCACGTCTGGGAGGGGGAGGTTTGAAAAAAGAGCTCACATCTGGGACGGGGAGGTTTGAAAAAAGAGCTCACGTCTAGGACGGGGGAGGTCGCTCTGGATAAGAGCATCTGCTAAATTACTTAAATGTAAATGTAATGTAATGTTTGAAAAAAGAGCTCACTTCTGGGAGAGGGAGGGGCAACCAAAATGATCTTGCCTGTGATTGGACTTCAGCTATTTTGGCTTATTCATAATTATTTAACCCTTTACACTGATAGGAATTGGCCTCCATCGATTTGAGTTTGAGTTTATTTTATTTATACAGGGACAGGGCACATTAATCAACGTTTTAGTAAAAGTGCCGGTTTTAGCCAGCCGGCTAATTTTCAACCACAGTCCCTGGCTGGGTAGGTCATTAAAAACAATAACAATACAGACAATCAATGAGCAGTGAGCACATTGGCCTCCATTAAAATGTTTCTTACAGAAGAAATATGAAATACATAAGCATGGTAGGGAACAGTTTGGAGATCATGGGAAAATTATTAGACCAAAGTTTACGACAACAGTTACCCTGACACAAGACTGAATCTAAACATTACTCGGTTGATTTTACGTGCATTTTACATTTACTTGTACTTTTTGCTACATTTGTCAATAACGAAACTTGAAAAACCTCTGGATACATTGTGGCATGATAAATGTGGGGTAGGTGTAAAATAAGACAAGACAAAACAAATGACAAGGGTTTGAGTGAGAGGACTAACCTGAGTCTCCAAGTGGACACACACCTCTCCAAAGTGGGCACAGTTCCTAAGTCATTTCAATGCGTTTTTATGACTCAAAGAAGACTCTTCAACAATAAAATGCTTATTTGAGCTCTCCAAGCTCTGCCGTTGAGGAACAAGAGCAAGCGCACTTGTAGTTGTTTTGAACAGAAGCCCTGGATTCCCGTCATCACACAATTACTGTTGTTGTTCACTCAATCCAAAAACGGCCCATTATCAGAGAAACAGATTGTAATTTTGATGAGCATAGAAAGAGGTCATAATAATAATAATATATGCCATTTAGCAGACGCTTTTATCCAAAGCGACTTACAGTCATGTGTGCATACATTCTACGTATGGGTGGTCCCGGGGATCGAACCCACTACCCTGGCGTTACAAGCGCCATGCTCTACCAACTGAGCTACAGAAGGACCTGAGAGCATTCAGGTGCCGTGTCCCACAGTGAATTTATCACAACACAACAAACAGACTCATTCTGTTCAGAACGGCCCAGGGTATAACACCATGTCATCTGGTAACTGTACATCAAACAGACTCATTCTGTTCAGAACGACCCAGGGTATAACACCATGTCATCTGGTAACTGTACATCAAACAGACTCATTCTGTTCAGAACGACCCAGGGTATAACACCATGTCATCTGGTAACTGTACATCAAACAGACTCATTCTGTTCAGAACGACCCAGGGTATAACACCATGTCATCTGGTAACTGTACATCAAACAGACTCATTCTGTTCAGAACGACCCAGGGTATGAAGTCATGTCATCTGGTAACTGTACAACTAACAGACTCATTCTGTTCAGAACGACCCAGGGTATAACACCATGTCATCTGGTAACTGTACAACTAACAGACTCATTCTGTTCAGAACGACCCAGGGTATGAAGTCATGTCATCTGGTAACTGTACAACAAACAGACTCATTCTGTTCAGAACGACCCAGGGTATAACACCATGTCATCTGGTAACTGTACAACTAACAGACTCATTCTGTTCAGAACGACCCAGGGTATGAAGTCATGTCATCTGGTACCTGTACATCTAACAGACTCATTCTGTTCTGAACGACCCAGGGTATGAAGTCATGTCATCTGGTACCTGTACATCTAACAGACTCATTCTGTTCTGAACGACCCGGGGTATAACACCATGTCATCTGGTAACTGTACAACAAACAGACTCATTCTGTTCAGAACGACCCAGGGTATAACACCATGTCATCTGGTAACTGTACATCAAACAGACTCATTCTGTTCAGAACGACCCAGGGTATAACACCATGTCATCTGGTACATCTAACAGACTCATTCTGTTCAGAACGACCCAGGGTATAACACCATGTCATCTGGTACATCAAACAGACTCATTCTGTTCAGAACGACCCAGGGTATAACACCATGTCATCTGGTAACTGTACAACAAACAGACTCATTCTGTTCAGAACGACCCAGGGTATAACACCATGTCATCTGGTAACTGTACATCAAACAGACTCATTCTGTTCAGAACGACCCAGGGTATGACAGCATGTCATCTGGTAACTGTACAACTAACAGACTCATTCTGTTCAGAACGACCCAGGTATGACACCATGTCATCTGGTAACTGTACATCAAACAGACTCATTCTGTTCAGAACGACCCAGGGTATAACACCATGTCATCTGGTAACTGTACAACTAACAGACTCATTCTGTTCAGAACGACCCAGGGTATGAAGTCATGTCATCTGGTACCTGTACATCTAACAGACTCATTCTGTTCAGAACGACCCAGGGTATGAAGTCATGTCATCTGGTAACAGTACAACAAACAGACTCATTCTGTTCAGAACGACCCAGGGTATGAAGTCATGTCATCTGGTAACAGTACAACAAACAGACTCATTCTGTTCAGAACGACCCAGGGTATAACACCATGTCATCTGGTAACTGTACAACTAACAGACTCATTCTGTTCAGAACGACCCAGGGTATGAAGTCATGTCATCTGGTAACAGTACAACAAACAGACTCATTCTGTTCAGAACGACCCAGGGTATAACACCATGTCATCTGGTAACTGTACAACTAACAGACTCATTCTGTTCAGAACGACCCAGGGTATAACACCATGTCATCTGGTAACTGTACAACTAACAGACTCATTCTGTTCAGAACGACCCAGGGTATAACACCATGTCATCTGGTAACAGTACAACAAACAGACTCATTCTGTTCAGAACGACCCAGGGTATGACAGCATGTCATCTGGTAACTGTATAACTAACAGACTCATTCTGTTCAGAACGACCCAGGGTATAACACCATGTCATCTGGTAACAGTACAACAAACAGACTCATTCTGTTCAGAACGACCCAGGGTATAACACCATGTCATCTGGTAACTGTACAACTAACAGACTCATTCTGTTCAGAACGACCCAGGGTATGAAGTCATGTCATCTGGTAACAGTACAACAAACAGACTCATTCTGTTCAGAACGACCCAGGGTATAACACCATGTCATCTGGTAACTGTACAACTAACAGACTCATTCTGTTCAGAACGACCCAGGGTATGAAGTCATGTCATCTGGTAACAGTACAACAAACAGACTCATTCTGTTCAGAACGACCCAGGGTATAACACCATGTCATCTGGTAACAGTACAACTAACAGACTCATTCTGTTCAGAACGACCCAGGGTATGAAGTCATGTCATCTGGTAACAGTACAACAAACAGACTCATTCTGTTCAGAACGACCCAGGGTATAACACCATGTCATCTGGTAACTGTACATCAAACAGACTCATTCTGTTCAGAACGACCCAGGGTATGAAGTCATGTCATCTGGTAACTGTACAACAAACAGACTCATTCTGTTCAGAACGACCCAGGGTATAACACCATGTCATCTGGTAACTGTATAACTAACATAGTGATCATAAACGTTGAACTATATATTCCATCAGTTTTATGAGATGGAAATGTGAAGTGCACATTTGGACTCACAGGTGTTTGGTTTGTTTGTATGACATCAAAGCGGTATTTATTATAATCCTCAACGTCTCATCTTTCAAAATACATAGAGTCGCCTAATTTACAGCATTTCCCTCCCTCAGACAACAAAACATTTGCCAAAGTTGCCTAATTAGCAGGTGAGTTCGGGGCAACTGCTTGGTCACACAGTGCTCAGGTTCAGAACATCTTCCAGTCAAACCCCCATACAGAGCTGTGAAGAGCAGAGCCTGAACTCTGGCGTCATTTATAGCAGGCTACTGTACAGCCACTTTCCAATTTTGCTGATTTATCAGTGACCAAATCTGCCATTTACAACCTGTATACGAATACAAGTCTAAAGGATAGATGTTTTCAGACGAGTATATGGAATTGGTGTGATATCCAAACCTCTAATGGGGTCTTAGGACTTGACATTTCTAAAGGGTGGAGTTTTTTTTAAATGAAAGAGGGCTTGAAGGTGTTAACATTTGTACCACCACAACACTTATGGACAGAGGTGGCCGACGCAAGGAAGTTGTGTTGCAAAAACAGTATTTCACTCTCCATACTTCAGGTCCAAATTCTAACACAAACAGATTGGTTCATAATCAACAACAACAACAACAACAAACAGATCTAAATAAACAAACATTAATGTAGAAATGGTACAGCAAGACGCTCTTCTGCTTTTTAGAAGCAGGGGGCTGAAATGAAAGATTAAGTCATCGGAAAAGCACATCCTCTTCAACTCACTTAGCAAAGCATGTCCCGAGAACAGTGGTTCATTCAATTTTCATAGAGTTAAATGGAACTCTGCTTTTAGTAGCCAGAGGCTATGCATACTATTACATTCCTAAAGAAGGCTTTTAGCACAAATTGCATTTATAATCGGGTATAAGTTCAAGACACAAACTTCTTCTTCTTTTAACTTCAACTAATAGCTGTGTCGCACTGCATTTTGGGATACAATTTATTTTTATTTTTTTTATTCTCCAATTCGGTCCAATCTGAGAAGACAAAGACAACAAGATGGTTGTCTTGGTGCAAGGACACGATATCCCCAAGAAAAAATGAAAAAAACAAAAACAAACACTACAGCAAAAAAGGGGTAGGACCAAGCCACTGGCAAGGTTAGTGTTGTGGAGAGGTTAGCTCCGTTTGAGGGAGCTAGTTAGGGGATTGCTAATGTCTTCATCACTCTAGGCCCTGGTAGACAGTAGGCTGAGGTCTCAAGCAATAGAAAGGAAAATAGGCAGACATGCCATGGCCTTGTCCAGTCTAAGGGGATCGTCGCCATCATCGCCACCATCATCATCATCATCATCATCAAACATTGTCTTCAGTGGTTGTGACAGCAAACCACGGAGGATGGAGGAGGTCATTAGAACGGGGGGTGGGGGGTGGGGGGGGGCACGCTGGTGATCAGGTGGGGGCAGATAAAAAAGGGACAGCCAGTTGAAGTACAAGCCGGAGGGGGGTCAACGAGAGAATAGACCTCCTCCCTTCCACACCTCTCTCCACTCAGTAGCTGGGCTGCTCTCTCCACTCAGTAGCTGGGCTGCTCTCTCCACTCAGTAGGTGGGGCTGCCCTCTCCACTCAGTAGCTGGGCTGCTCTCTCCACTCAGTAGGTGGGGCTGCCCTCTCCACTCAGTAGCTGGGCTGCTCTCTCCACTCAGTAGGTGGGGCTGCCCTCTCCACTCAGTAGCTGGGCTGCTCTCTCCACTCAGTAGGTGGGGCTGCCCTCTCCACTCAGTAGGTGGGGCTGCTCTCTCCACTCAGTAGGTGGGGCTGCCCTCTCCACTCAGTAGGTGGGGCTGCTCTCTCCACTCAGTAGGTGGGGCTGTCCTCTCCACTCAGTAGGTGGGGCTGCCCTCTCCACTCAGTAGGTGGGGCTGCTCTCTCCACTCAGTAGGTGGGGCTGCCCTCTCCACTCAGTAGGTGGGGCTGCCCTCTCCACTCAGTAGGTGGGGCTGCCCTCTCCACTCAGTAGGTGGGCTGCTCTCTCTACTCAGTAGGTGGGCTGCTCTCTCCACTCAGTAGGTGGGCTGCTCTCTCCACTCAGTAGGTGGGGCTGCCCTCTCCACTCAGTAGGTGGGCTGCTCTCTCCACTCAGTAGGTGGAACTGCTCTCTCCACTCAGTATGTGGGCTGCTCTCTCCACTCAGTATGTGGGCTGCTCTCTCCACTCAGTATGTGGGCTGCTCTCTCCACTCAGTAGGTGGGCTGCTCTCTCCACTCAGTATGTGGGCTGCTCTCTCCACTCAGTATGTGGGCTGCTCTCTCCACTCAGTATGTGGGCTGCTCTCTCCACTCAGTATGTGGGCTGCTCTCTCCACTCAGTATGTGGGCTGCTCTCTCCACTCAGTATGTGGGCTGCTCTCTCCACTCAGTATGTGGGCTGCTCTCTCCACTCAGTATGTGGGCTGCTCTCTCCACTCAGTATGTGGGCTGCTCTCTCCACTCAGTATGTGGGCTGCTCTCTCCACTCAGTAGGTGGGGCTGCCCTCTCCACTCAGTATGTGGGCTGCTCTCTCCACTCAGTAGGTGGGGCTGCCCTCTCCACTCAGTATGTGGGCTGCTCTCTCCACTCAGTATGTGGACTGCTCTCTCCACTCAGTATGTGGGCTGCTCTCTCCACTCAGTATGTGGGCTGCCCTCTCCACTCAGTAGGTGGAACTGCTCTCTCCACTCAGTATGTGGGCTGCTCTCTCCACTCAGTATGTGAACTGCTCTCTCCACTCAGTAGGTGGAACTGCTCTCTCCACTCAGTATGTGGGCTGCTCTCTCCACTCAGTATGTGGGCTGCCCTCTCCACTCAGTAGGTGGAACTGCTCTCTCCACTCAGTATGTGGGCTGCTCTCTCCACTCAGTATGTGGGCTGCTCTCTCCACTCAGTATGTGGACTGCCCTCTCCACTCAGTATGTGGGCTGCTCTCTCCTCTCAGTATGTGGGCTGCTCTCTCCACTCAGTATGTGGGCTGCTCTCTCCACTCAGTATGTGGGCTGCTCTCTCCACTCAGTATGTGGGCTGCTCTCTCCACTCAGTATGTGGACTGCCCTCTCCACTCAGTATGTGGGCTGCTCTCTCCACTCAGTATGTGGGCTGCTCTCTCCACTCAGTATGTGGACTGCCCTCTCCACTCAGTATGTGGGCTGCTCTCTCCACTCAGTATGTGGGCTGCTCTCTCCACTCAGTATGTGGACTGCTCTCTCCACTCAGTATGTGGACTGCTGTGTGTTGTCTTCTCTACTGTGCTCCGTGCCTCCGTTGCTTCCCGACATGATCCCTTTCAGGCCTTTATCACTGGTTGGGAGGCGGGGGTGGGGGGTGGTGGGTGGGGGTTGAGAGAAAGCGCCAGCCCCACCCCAGCTTAATCTGTGTCCTGGCGTTGGGAGAGGCGATCGGTTCCGTCTGACTTTTGTATTAAAACCTCAGTTGCTATCAGATCCCCAGGTGATCTGGGCATGACAAATTAAACACTGTGTGGCAGCGCTATCAGAGATCGTACCCTGATGGTTTTTCTGGAGGGGTGGGGGTTGTGGAAATGCTTTGTGTGAAGACAGCAACAAAATAAGGGGAGGGCAAATTCAAGTACACACACTTGTGCATGCACGCGCACACTCAAATATATGAAGCACACTACTTACGAACACATGCTACTTTCATTGTTTGGGTGCTTCACAACGGGGTTAATAGGATTTCTATAAGCATGTAATAAAGCATCTACGCCACCCATACCAGAGCCTTTCTGAGAGCCTTTCCTCTTCTTCAGTGCCTTCTGCAGGATCTCCTTCATGGTCACCTTCAGGCTGTCCACTGGGATGAGAGAAAAACCATGGACAGCATTTCTGTAGGAAAAAAAAACAGGAGAGAGAGAGAGAGAGACAGAGACGGAGGGGGAGAGAGAGAGAGAGGGGGGGAGAGGGAGAGAGAGAGAGAGAGAGAGAGAGAGAGAGAGAGAGAGAGAGAGAGGGGAGAGAGAGTGGGACAGAGAGAGAGAGATGGAGGGGGAGAGAGAGTGGGACAGAGAGAGAGAGAGTGAGAGAGAGAGAGAGAGAGAGAGAGAGAGAGGGAGAGAGAGTGGGACAGAGAGAGAGAGAGAGGGGAGAGAGAGTGGGACAGAGAGAGAGAGATGGAGGGGGAGAGAGAGTGGGACAGAGAGAGAGAGAGAGAGAGACCGAGGGTGAGAGAGAGAGAGAGACCGAGGGGGAGAGAGAGAGAGACAGAGGGAGGGGGGAGAGAGAGGGAGGGAGAGAGAGAGAGAGGGAGATGGGGAGAGAGAGAGAGGGGAGAGAGAGAGACGGAGGGGGAGAGAGAGAGAGGGGGAGGGGAAAGAGAGAGAGGGGGAGGGGAAAGAGAGAGAGGGGGAGGGAGAGAGATGGGAGATGGAGGGGGAGAGAGAGAGAGAGAGAGACAGAGGGGGGACAGAGAGAGAGACAGAGGGGGGGAGTGGGACAGAGGGAGTGACAGAGGAGGAGGGGGAGAGACAGAGACAGAGGGGGAAAGAGAGGGAGGTGGAGAGAGGGGGAGAGAGAGGGAGGGGGTGAGAGGGGGAGAGAGAGGGAGGGGAGAGAGGGGGAGAGAGAGGGAGGGGGAGAGAGGGGAGAGAGAGGGAGGGGGTGAGAGGGGGAGAGAGAGGGAGGGGGAGAGAGGGGGAGAGAGAGAGAGAGATATTAGTTATACAAGTAAAGAAATAATACATCTGCAGACACAGTGACAACAAAGCGCCCGCCTCAGCAGAAGTGAAACAAATATCAGTAGGCTCTCTCCAGTTGACTCTGGGACACAAACACCTGATTCGTTATCCTAAAAGCGTCAAGTCGCATTTATCGGATTGTTAGGGCCAATAGCACACTTATTTACTAGCACCGCTTGGAGCACTTCATTTTAGGCACTTTCAAAAGATAGGAGCGCTATTTATGATGCCATTAAAGCATGCGAGTGGGAAGCGGTCTCAAACCAAAACAGTTTAGTCAAAAGAAAACCCTTGTCCTATTGGATAAGGCCTGCGCAGATTTGTTTTTCCACTATCCATCAATCATGCAGATGCCGTGTCATAACCCAATAACACATGAGGGTATTACGTCATAACAATCACAGTAGTAAATTCAGGAAGGTTAACCTGCTACTGCTCTGAGTGAATCGGAATGCGTCACCATCCTAAACGTATATGATGAAGTGGAAACGATGCAAAGGGAAAGATTTAAAGTGGTATAAAGTCAGCATAAAACAAAGTGCACAAAGTTCAACCAACAAAATGGAACACGGAAAACTAGACAACATTAAGGCTCCCGAGTGGAGCAGAGGTCTGAGGCACTGCATCTCAGTGGGCTCCCGAGTGGAGCAGAGGTCTAAGGCACTGCATCTCAGTGGGCCCCCGAGTGGAGCAGAGGTCTAAGACACTGCATCTCAGTGGGCCCCCGAGTGGAGCAGAGGTCTAAGACACTGCATCTCAGTGGGCCCCCGAGTGGAGCAGCGGTCTAAGACACTGCATCTCAGTGGGCCCCCGAGTGGAGCAGCGGTCTAAGACACTGCATCTCAGTGGGCCCCCGAGTGGAGCAGAGGTCTAAGACACTGCATCTCAGTGGGCCCCCGAGTGGAGCAGCGGTCTAAGACACTGCATCTCAGTGGGCCCCCGAGTGGAGCAGCGGTCTAAGACACTGCATCTCAGTGGGCCCCCGAGTGGAGCAGCGGTCTAAGACACTGCATCTCAGTGGGCCCCCGAGTGGAGCAGCGGTCTAAGACACTGCATCTCAGTGGGCTCCCGAGTGGAGCAGCGGTCTAAGACACTGCATCTAAGTGGGCTACCGAGTGGAGCAGAGATCTAAGGCACTGCATCTCAGTGGGCTCCAGAGTGGAGCAGAGGTCTAAGACACTGCATCTCAGTGGGCTCCCGAGTGGAGCAGCGGTCTAAGACACTGCATCTCAGGGGGCTCCAGAGTGGAGCAGCGCTGTAAGACACTGCATCTCAGTGGGCTCCAGAGTGGAGCAGAGGTCTAAGACACTGCATCTCAGTGGGCCCCCGAGTGGAGCAGCGGTCTAAGACACTGCATCTCAGTGGGCCCCCGAGTGGAGCAGCGGTCTAAGACACTGCATTTCAGTGGGCCCCCGAGTGGAGCAGCGGTCTAAGACACTGCATCTCAGTGGGCCCCAGAGTGGAGCAGAGGTCTAAGACACTGCATCTCAGTGGGCTCCCGAGTGGAGCAGCGGTCTAAGGCACTGCATCTCAGTGGGCTCCAGAGTGGAGCAGAGGTCTAAGACACTGCATCTCAGTGGGCCCCCGAGTGGAGCAGCGGTCTAAGGTCCTGCATCTCAGTGTGCTTCCGAGTGGAGCAGAGGTCTAAGACACTGCATCTCAGTGGGCCCCCGAGTGGAGCAGAGGTCTAAGACACTGCATCTCAGTGGGCCCCCGAGTGGAGCAGCGGTCTAAGACACTGCATCTCAGTGGGCCCCCGAGTGGAGCAGCGGTCTAAGACACTGCATCTCAGTGGGCCCCCGAGTGGAGCAGCGGTCTAAGACACTGCATCTCAGTGGGCCCCAGAGTGGAGCAGAGGTCTAAGACACTGCATCTCAGTGGGCTCCCGAGTGGAGCAGCGGTCTAAGACACTGCATCTCAGTGGGCTCCAGAGTGGAGCAGAGGTCTAAGACACTGCATCTCAGTGGGCTCCCGAGTGGAGCAGCGGTCTAAGACACTGCATCTCAGGGGGCTCCAGAGTGGAGCAGCGCTGTAAGACACTGCATCTCAGTGGGCTCCAGAGTGGAGCAGAGGTCTAAGACACTGCATCTCAGTGGGCTCCAGAGTGGAGCAGCGCTGTAAGACACTGCATCTCAGTGGGCCCCAGAGTGGAGCAGAGGTCTAAGACACTGCATCTCAGTGGGCCCCAGAGTGGAGCAGAGGTCTAAGGCACTGCATCTCAGTGGGCTTCCGAGTGGAGCAGAGGTCTAAGACACTGCATCTAAGTGGGCTACCGAGTGGAGCAGAGGTCTAAGGCACTGCATCTCAGTGGGCTCCAGAGTGGAGCAGAGGTCTAAGACACTGCATCTCAGTGGGCTCCAGAGTGGAGCAGAGGTCTAAGGCACTGCATCTCAGTGGGCTCCAGAGTGGAGCAGAGGTCTAAGACACTGCATCTCAGTGGGCCCCCGAGTGGAGCAGCGGTCTAAGGTCCTGCATCTCAGTGTGCTTCCGAGTGGAGCAGAGGTCTAAGACACTGCATCTCAGTGGGCCCCCGAGTGGAGCAGAGGTCTAAGACACTGCATCTCAGTGGGCCCCCGAGTGGAGCAGCGGTCTAAGACACTGCATCTCAGTGGGCTCCAGAGTGGAGCAGCGCTGTAAGACACTGCATCTCAGTGGGCTCCAGAGTGGAGCAGAGGTCTAAGACACTGCATCTTAGTGGGCTCCAGAGTGGAGCAGCGCTGTAAGACACTGCATCTCAGTGGGCTCCAGAGTGGAGCAGCGGTCTAAGACACTGCATCTCAGTGGGCCCCCGAGTGGAGCAGCGGTCTAAGGTCCTGCATCTCAGTGGGCTTCCGAGTGGAGCAGAGGTCTAAGACACTGCATCTCAGTGGGCCCCCGAGTGGAGCAGAGGTCTAAGACACTGCATCTCAGTGGGCCCCCGAGTGGAGCAGCGGTCTAAGACACTGCATCTCAGGGGGCTCCAGAGTGGAGTAGCGCTGTAAGACACTGCATCTCAGTGGGCTCCAGAGTGGAGCAGAGGTCTAAGACACTGCATCTCAGTGGGCTCCAGAGTGGAGCAGCGCTGTAAGACACTACATCTCAGTGGGCTCCAGAGTGGAGCAGAGGTCTAAGACACTGCATCTCAGTGGGCCCCCGAGTGGAGCAGCGGTCTAAGACACTGCATCTCAGTGGGCCCCCGAGTGGAGCAGCGGTCTAAGACACTGCATCTCAGTGGGCCCCCGAGTGGAGCAGCAGTCTAAGGCACTGCATCTCAGTGGGCTCCAGAGTGGAGCAACTGTCTAAGGCACTGCATCTCAGTGGGCTCCAGAGTGGAGCAACTGTCTAAGGCACTGCATCTCAGTGGGCTCCAGAGTGGAGCAGAGGTCTAAGACACTGCATCTCAGTGGGCCCCCGAGTGGAGCAGCGGTCTAAGACACTGCATCTCAGTGGGCCCCCGAGTGGAGCAGCGGTCTAAGACACTGCCTCTCAGTGGGCCCCCGAGTGGAGCAGCAGTCTAAGGCACTGCATCTCAGTGTGCTCCAGAGTGGAGCAACTGTCTAAGGCACTGCATCTCAGTGGGCTCCAGAGTGGAGCAACTGTCTAAGGCACTGCATCTCAGTGGGCTCCAGATTGGAGCAGAGGTCTAAGGCACTGCATCTCAGTGGGCTACCAAGTGGAGCAGAGGTCTTAGACACTGCATCTCAGTGGGCCCCCGAGTGGAGCAGCGGTCTAAGGCACTGCATATCAGTGCTAGAGGCGTCACTACAGACGCTGGTTCGATCCTGGTCTGTATCACAACTGGTTGTTATTGGGAGTCTCATAGGGCGGAGCACAATTGGCCCAGCGTTGTCCGTGTTTGGACAGGGTAGGCCATCATTGTAAATAAGAATGTGTTAAGTATTTTATACATTTTTTTACCCCTTTTTCTCCCCAATTTCGTGGTTTCCAATTGGTAGTTTACAGTCTTGTCCCATCGCTGCAAGGACGAGAGCCGTGAGTCCTCCGAAACACGACTCGGCCAAGCCGCACTGCTTCTTGACACAATGCCTGCTTAAACCGGAAGCCAGCCGCACCAATGTGTCGGAGGAAACGCCGTACACATGGCGTCCATGCGCCCGGGCCGCCACAGAGTGAAGGCCAAACCCTCCCCTAAACTGGACAGCGCTGGGCCAATTGTGTGCTGCCCCATGGGTCTCCAGGTCGCGGCCAGCTGTGAGAGATGTATCCATCTGTCCTGGTTTGTTTCAGTCAGGTCTGGACAGAACAGTCCATCTGTCCTGGATTCAATCAGGTCTGGACAGAACAGTCCATCCGTCCTGGATTCAATCAGGTCTAGACAGAACAGTCCATCCGTCCTGGATTCAATCAGGTCTAGACAGAACAGTCCATCCGTCCTGGATTCAATCAGATCTAGACAGAACAGTCCATCCGTCCTGGATTCAATCAGGTCTAGACAGAACAGTCCATCCGTCCTGGATTCAATCAGATCTAGACAGAACAGTCCATCCGTCCTTGATTCAATCAGGTCTAGACAGAACAGTCCATCCGTCCTGGATTCAATCAGGTCTAGACAGAACAGTCCATCCGTCCTGGATTCAATCAGGTCTAGACAGAACAGTCCATACGCCCAGGTTTCAGACAGGTCTGGACAGAAGAGTCCCCTGCTATCTGCCTGGGCCTGTCCTCTTCCTAAGGTTGAGCCTTCCAACTTCAGCAACTGGCTGGCTGGCCTTGGTTGTGTGGTCAGAGGTCTTCTTGCTGACCACAGTCCAGCCTTCAGGTCAGTCTGGAAGTCTCCCCTTCTCACCTTGGCCCTCTTTCTTGCCCACCTGTCCATGTCATCTTATTTATTGTGATTTAAAAAATAAATAGGGTCTTTGACGTACCTCACCCTAGCAGGGATGGGGCCAGGCCCAGAGTGGCGCGTACTGAACCCTCACAGCTCCATGTACTGAGACAAGAGATCCATTCCTATTCACACCATGCCAAACTTTCATTCCCTTCACACTCCATAGACAGGGCTCAGCATCCCTCACTGCTTTACTCCTCAACCAGTGCAACGATTCAGAGCCAAGCTTGAAGCTTGGGTTTAGCCTGCCACCAGATGAAGTGATTAAAGAGCCCAGCTAGCCACCAGTCAAAGCGATTAAAAGGGCCCAGTTAGCCTAGCCAGTGTAGCCAGCCAAGCCACCAAACAAAGCGCTTAAAGGGCCCAGCTAGCCTAGCCACCAGACGAAGCGCTTAAAGTGCCCAGCTAGACTAGCCTAGCCACCAGACCAGGTGCTTAAAGTGCCCAGCTAGCCTTGCCACCAGATCAAATCAAATTCTGCTTGTCACATGGGCCGAATATGGAGCGTTTACAGGGCCCAGCTAGCCTAGCCTAGCCACAACTAACATGGGGTGCACAGCTGCAGCGATTGTTATCAATCCAATAGCATAAACAGTGAGACAGACCTACCCAGCAGCTCCGAATTTGTTTACATAAGACAACACTTTGCTCATTGTTTTACTACAGAAATACTGCACCAAACACCTTTTTAGATGTAAAATTGATCAACTAAAACATCCTCAGCAAAAACATCAATAAATTACAGATTATTATCTTATCTTAGATTAATTCTGGGGATTTTAAGAAGCGAAATCGGCTCATGGGGTACAAACATTAACCAAATGCTGACTCAGTCAGGAAACACACTTCCAAGACTGAAATCTCATATTTCTAATGAGCAACAGAAAAACAGACATGGCAATCAGCGTGTTCTGTGGCTCTTTAAAGGGTCCAGCTAGTCTAGCCATCAGACGGAGCGCTTAAAGAGGCCCTATGGGGGAATCAGTGGATAAAGAGCAGGCTTTTTGGGCCCAGGCCCAATGGTAATATACAGGAGTGCATGTCTGTAAAGCACAACCAGGGGGGCTCTGTGATTTAAACTATAACACACACACACACATTTACCAACACACACACTTAACACTTGTATACACAAACAAGGCCCCAGAAAGACACACACACACAGCCTGAGTCTCTGGCCATCATCGAGTGCCAACTTCTCCCTGGCAGAGGCAGCCTCTCCAAACCCGATTAGCAATTAAAATGAATAGGAGCTCCTTAAAAAGCTCTCTCCGATAAATTAACACAACAAACTGATTAGAGTACAGTCCCTGGACACAACACAGGAAAAAACTGCTTTAACTGGGGGAAACTGCTCTAACTGGGCACGCCGGAGGAGATGGCTGCCGTTTTACGGGCTCTTAACCAATTGTGCTAATGTGTGTGGGTTTTTTCGCGTTATTTGTCAATTATTTTGTGCAATAATGTTTCTGCCATCATCTCTTATGACATAAAATAGCTTCTGGATATCAGGACAGCGATTACTCGCCCCGTACTGGACAAAGAGCTTCTGGATATCAGGACAGCGATTACTCACCTCGGATTAGACAAAGAGTTTCTGGATATCAGGACAGCGATTACTCACCTCGGATTAGACAAAGAGCTTCTGGATATCAGGACAGCGATTACTCACCTCGGATTAGACAAAGAGCTTCTGGATATCAGGACAGCGATTACTCACCTCGGATTAGACAAAGAGCTTCTGGATATCGGGACAGTGATTACTCGCCCCGGATTAGACAAAGAGCTTCTGGATATCAGGACAGCGATTACTCGCCCCGTACTGGACAAAGAGTTTCTGGATATCAGGACAGCGATTACTCACCTCGGATTAGACAAAGAGCTTCTGGATATCAGGACAGCGATTACTCACCTCGGATTAGACAAAGAGCTTCTGGATATCAGGACAGCGATTACTCACCTCGGATTCGACAAAGAGCTTCTGGATATCGGGACAGTGATTACTCGCCCCGGATTAGACAAAGAGCTTCTGGATATCAGGACAGCGATTACTCGCCCCGTACTGGACAAAGAGCTTCTGGATATCAGGACAGCGATTACTCGCCCCGTACTGGACAAAGAGCTTCTGGATATCAGGACAGCGATTACTCGCACCGTACTGGACAAAGAGCTTCTGGATATCAGGACAGCGATTACTCGCCCCGTACTGGACAAAGAGCTTCTG
This sequence comes from Oncorhynchus keta, assembly GCF_023373465.1. Lineage (NCBI taxonomy): Eukaryota > Metazoa > Chordata > Actinopteri > Salmoniformes > Salmonidae > Oncorhynchus > Oncorhynchus keta. The sequence continues at coordinate 8,719,584 of NC_068429.1, read as the reverse complement.
GATATCAGGACAGCGATTACTCGCCCCGTACTGGACAAAGAGCTTCTGGATATCAGGACAGCGATTACTCGCCCCGTACTGGACAAAGAGCTTCTGGATATCAGGACAGCGATTACTCGCCCCGTACTGGACAAAGAGCTTCTGGATATCAGGACAGCGATTACTCGCCCCGTACTGGACAAAGAGCTTCTGGATATCAGGACAGCGATTACTCGCCCCGTACTGGACAAAGAGCTTCTGGATATCAGGACAGCGATTACTCGCCCCGTACTAGACAAAGATTTTTTTCTTTAACGAGTCGGACACCCGTCAAGGCCCTCATCCTCGTCATTCGCAGGAGAAAGAGATGGAGATATCAGGGAAGTAGTTTGGGGTGCCTTGTAAGGATCCGACAGTGAGTTGGTAATCTGACTCTACCATCAGTCCTATTAGCCAACGTACAATCATTGGATAACAAAATAGATGAACTACAATCACGAATATCCTACCATTGGGACATTAAAAACGAATATCTTGTGTTTCTCCAAGTCTTGGCTGAACGACAACATGGATAACATACAGCTGGCGGGGTTTACGCTGCATCAGCAAGATAGAACAGCGGTAAGACAAGGGGTGGCGTTCTGGGTCTATTTGTAAACAACAGCTGGTGCACGAAATCTAATATTAATGAAGTCTTGAGGTTTTGCTCGCCTGAGGTAGAGTATTTCATGATAAGCTGTAGACCACACTATTTACCAAGAGAGTTTTCATCAATATTTTTCAAAGCTGTCTATTTACCACCACAAATCGATGCTGGCACTAAGACGGCGCTCCTAGTGGCCGGGGATTTTAATGCAGGGAAACTTAAATCTATTTTACCTCATTTCTACCAGCATGTTAAATGTGCAACCAGAAGAAGAAAAAAAAACTCTAGATAAACCTTTACTCCACACACAGACGCGTACAAAGCTCTCCCTCGCTCTCCATTTGGCAAATCTGACCGTAATTCTATCCTCCTGATTCCTGCTTACAAGTCAAAATACAAGCAGGAATCACCAGCGACTAGGTCTTTAAAAAAAGTGGTCAGATGAAGATGATAAGCTACAGGACTGCTTTGCTATCACAGACTGGAATATGTTCCGGGATTATTCCGATGGCATTGAGGAGTACACTATATCAGTCACTGGCTTCATCAATAAGCTCATCGATGACGTCGTCCCCACAGTGTCTGCACGTACAGACCCCAAACCAGAAGCCATGGATTACAACATCTGCACTGAGCTAAAGGGAGCGGGACTCAAACCCGGACACTTATAAGAAATCCCACTATGCCCTCAGACGAACGATCAAACAGGCAAAGTGTCAATACAGGACTAAGATTGAATCGTACGACACCGGCTCCAACGCTCGCATGCAAACGATTACAGACAACAAGGAAGCACAACAACTGCGAGCAGCCCAGTGTCACAAGCCTACCAGACGAGCTAAACTACTTATATGCTCGCTTCGAGGTAAGCAACACTGAAGCATGCATGAGAGCATCAGCTGTTCCGGACGACCGTGTGATCACGCTCTCCGTAGCCGATGTAAGACCTTAAGACAGGTTAACATTTGTATTTATTATGGATCCCCATGCCAAAGCAGCAGCTACTCTTTCTGGGGTCCAGCGAAATTAGGGCAGTTTATACAATTTTTTTCAAAATTACAGTACATTCACAGCACACTGTGTGCCCTCAGGCCCCAACTCCACCACTACCACATATCTACAGTACTAAATCCATGTGTATCTAGTATAGTGTGTATGTTATCATGTGTGTGTGTGTGAGTATGTGTATGGGCCTGTTTGTGTTGCTTCACAGTCCCCATTGTTCCATAAGGTGTTTTTTAATCTGTTTTTTTTTGCGTCAGTTACTTGATGTGGAATAGAGTTCCAAGTAGTCATGGCTCTATATAGCACTGTGTGCCTCCCATAGTCTGTTCTGGACTTGGGGACTGTGAAGAGACCTCTTGTGGCATATGCATGGGTGTTTGAGCTGTGTGCCAGTAGTATAGACAGACAGCTCGGTGCATTCAACATGTCAATACCTCTCATAAATAAAAGTAGTGATGAAGAGCCAATTGCAATTTTCCTAAGTAATTTTTTGTGGCACCTGACCAAACGACTGAACAGTAGTCAAGGTGCGACAAAACTAGGGCCTGTAGGACCTGCCTTGTTGATAGTGTTGTTAAGAAGGTAGAAACTAGGGCCTGTAGGACCTGCCTTGTTGATAGTGTTGTTAAGAAGGTAGAAACTAGGGCCTGTAGGACCTGCCTTGTTGATAGTGTTGTTAAGAAGGTAGAAACTAGGGCCTGTAGGACCTGCCTTGTTGATAGTGTTGTTAAGAAGGTAGAAACTAGGGCCTGTAGGACCTGCCTTGTTGATAGTGTTGTTAAGAAGGTAGAAACTAGGGCCTGTAGGACCTGCTTGTTTATAGTGTTGTTAAGAAGGTAGAAACTAGGGCCTGTAGGACCTGCCTTGTTGATAGTGTTGTTAAGAAGGTAGAAACTAGGGCCTGTAGGACCTGCCTTGTTGATAGTGTTGTTAAGAAGGTAGAAACTAGGGCCTGTAGGACCTGCCTTGTTGATAGTGTTGTTAAGAAGGTAGAAACTAGGGCCTGTAGGACCTGCTTGTTGATAGTGTTGTTAAGAAGGTAGAAACTAGGGCCTGTAGGACCTGCCTTGTTGATAGTGTTGTTAAGAAGGTAGAAACTAGGGCCTGTAGGACCTGCCTTGTTGATAGTGTTGTTAAGAAGGTAGAAACTAGGGCCTGTAGGACCTGCCTTGTTGATAGTGTTGTTAAGAAGGTAGAAACTAGGGCCTGTAGGACCTGCCTTGTTGATACTGTTGTTAAGAAGGCAGAGCAGTGCTTTATTATAGACAGACTTCTCCCCATATTAGCTACTACTGTATCAATATGTTTTGACCATGACAGTTTACAATCCAGGGTTACTCCAAGCATAGTCATCTCAACTTGATCAATTTCCACATTATTTATTACAAGATTTAGTTGAGGTTTAGGGTTTAGTGAACGTTTTATCCCAAATACAATGCTTTGAGTTTTAGAAATATTTAGGTCTAACTTATTCCTTGCCACCCATTCTGAAACTAACTGCAGCTCTTTGTTAAGTGTTGCAGTCATTTCAGTCGCTGTAGTAGCTGACGTGTGTAGTGTTGAGTCATCCGCATACATAGACACTCTGGCTTTACTCAAAGTCAGTGGCATGTCGTTAGTAAAAATTGAAAAAGGGGGCCCAAACGGCTACCCTGGAGAATTCCTGATTCTAACTGGATTATATTTGAGAGGCTTCCATTAAAAAACACCCTCTGTGTTCTGTTAGACAAGTAACTCTTTATCCACATTATAGCAGGGGGTGTAAAGACGTAACACATATGTTTTAGCAGGGGGTGTAAAGCCGTAACGCATACGTTTTAGCAGGGGGTGTAAAGCCGTACACATACGTTTTAGCAGGGGGTGTAAAGCCGTACACATACGTTTTAGCAGGGGGTGTAAAGCCGTACACATATGTTTTAGCAGGGGGTGTAAAGCCGTACACATACGTTTTAGCAGGGGGTGTAAAGCCGTAACACATATGTTTTAGCAGGGGGTGTAAAGCCGTAACGCATACGTTTTAGCAGGGGGTGTAAAGCCGTAACGCATATGTTTTAGCAGGGGGTGTAAAGCCGTACACATATGTTTTAGCAGGGGGTGTAAAGCCGTACACATATGTTTTAGCAGGGGGTGTAAAGCCGTAACACATATGTTTTAGCAGGGGGTGTAAAGCCGTACACATATGTTTTAGCAGGGGGTGTAAAGCCGTACACATACGTTTTAGCAGGGGGTGTAAAGCCGTACACATATGTTTTAGCAGGGGGTGTAAAGCCGTAACACATATGTTTTAGCAGGGGGTGTAAAGCCGTAACACATATGTTTTAGCAGGGGGTGTAAAGCCGTACACATATGTTTTAGCAGGGGGTGTAAAGCCGTAACACATAAGTTTTTACAACAGCAGACTATGATCGATTATGTCAAAAGCTACATTGAAGTCTAAACAAGACAGCCCCCACAATCATTTCATCATCAATTTCTCTCAGCCAATCATCAGTCATTTGTGTAAGTGCTGTCCTTACGTGATGTGCTTGTCACAAGGCCGCGGGGCCAGACGGATTACCAGGACGTGAACTCCGAGCACGCGGTGACAAACTGGCAAGTGTCTTCACTGACATTTTCAACCTGTCCCTGACTGAGTCTGTAATACCAACAAAGTCCCTGTGCCCAAGAACACTAAGGTAACCTGCCTAAATAACTACAGACCCGTAGCACTAACGTCTGTAGCCAAGAAGTGCTTTGAAAGACTGGTCATGGCTCACATCAACACCATTATCCCAGAAAGCCTAGACCCACTCCAATTTGCATAGCGCCCCAACAGATCCACAGATGATGCAATCTCTATTGCACTCCACCCTGCCCTTTCCCACCTGGATGAAAGGAACACCAACGTGAGAATGCTATTAATTGAGAACAGCTCAGCGTTCAACACCACAGTGGGTCCTAAGATTGAGTGTGTGTGGAGGGGGGGTGGGTAAACTGTTCCAATTGGAGGTAAATTGTTCCAACGGGGGGGTAAACTGTTCCAACCGGGGGGTAAACTGTTCAACTGGGGGGGTAAACTGTTCCAACCGGGGGGTAATCTGCTCCAACCGGGGGGTAAACTGCTCCAGCGTAGCCTAGTGGTTAGAGCGTTGGAATCCCCACCCCACTCCCAACTGGGGGTAAACTGTTCCAACTGGGGGAGGGGGTAAACTGTTCTAACTGGGGGTAAACTGTTCTAACTGAGGGTAAACTGTTCTAAATGGGGGTAAACTGTTCTAAATGGGGGTAAACTGTTCTAAATGGGGGTAAACTGTTCTAACTGAGGGTAAACTGCTCCAACTGGGGGTAAACCGCTCCAACTGGGGGTAAACCGCTCCAAATGGGGGTAAACCGCTCCAAATGGGGGTAAACTGCTCAAAGGGGGGTAAACTGCTCAAAGGGGGTAAACTGCTCAAAGGGGGGTAAACTGCTCAAAGGGGGGTAAACTGCTCCAACTGGGGGTAAACTGCTCCAACTGGGGGTAAACTGCTCCAACTGGGGGTAAACCGCTCAAAGGGGGGTACTATGGTCTAACTGGGGGTAAACTGTTCTAACTTGGGGTAAACTGTTCTAACTGGGGATAAACTGTTCTAACTGAGGGTAAACTGTTCTAACTGAGGGTAAACTGTTCTAACTGAGGGTAAACTGTTCTAACTGAGGGTAAACTGTTCTAACTGAGGGTAAACTGTTCTAACTGGGGATAAACTGTTCTAACTGAGGGTAAACTGTTCTAACTGAGGGTAAACTGTTCTAACTGAGGGTAAACTGTTCTAACTGGGGGTAAACTGTTCTAACTGGGGGTAAACTGTTCTAACTGAGGGTAAACTGTTCTAACTGAGGGTAAACTGTTCTAACTGGGGTAAACTGTTCTAACTGGGGGTAAACTGTTCAAACTGGGGGGTAAACTGTTCTAACTGAGGGTAAACTGTTCAAACTGGGGGTAAACTGTTCAAACTGGGGGTAAACTGTTCAAACTGGGGGTAAACTGTTCAAACTGGGGGTAAACTGTTCAAACTGGGGGTAAACTGCTCCAACTGGGGGTAAAATGCTCCAACTGGGGGTAAAATGCTCCAACTGGGGGTAAACTGCTCCAACTGGGCGTAAACTGCTCCAACTGGGGGTAAACTGCTCCAACTGGGGGTAAACTGCTCCAACTGGGGGTAAACTGTTCTAACTGGGGTAAACTGTTCTAACTGGGGGTAAACTGCTCCAACTGGGGGTAAACTGCTCCAACTGGGCGTAAACTGCTCCAACTGGGGGTAAACTGCTCCAACTGGGGGTAAACTGTTCTAACTGGGGTAAACTGTTCTAACTGGGGGTAAACTGTTCTAACTGGGGGTAAACTGTTCTAACTGGGGTAAACTGTTCTAACTGGGGGTAAACTGTTCAAACTGAGGGTAAACTGTTCAAACTGGGGGTAAACTGTTCAAACTGGGGGTAAACTGTTCAAACTGGGGGTAAACTGTTCAAACTGGGGGTAAACTGTTCAAACTGGGGGTAAACTGTTCAAACTGGGGGTAAACTGCTCCAACTGGGGGTAAAATGCTCCAACTGGGGGTAAACTGCTCCAACTGGGCGTAAACTGCTCCAACTGGGGGTAAACTGTTCTAACTGGGGTAAACTGTTCTAACTGGGGGTAAACTGTTCTAACTGGGGGTAAACTGTTCAAACGGGGGGGTAAACTGTTCTAACTGAGGGTAAACTGTTCAAACTGGGCGTAAACTGTTCAAACTGGGGGTAAACTGTTCAAACTGGGGGTAAACTGCTCCAACTGGGGGTAAAATGCTCCAACTGGGGGTAAACTGCTCCAACTGGGCGTAAACTGCTCCAACTGGGGGTAAACTGCTCCAACTGGGGGTAAACTGCTCCAACTGGGGGTAAACTGTTCTAACTGGGGTAAACTGTTCTAACTGGGGGTAAACTGTTCTAACTGGGGGTAAACTGTTCAAACTGGGGGGGGGGTAAACTGTTCTAACTGAGGGTAAACTGTTCAAACTGGGCGTAAACTGTTCAAACTGGGGGTAAACTGTTCAAACTGGGGGTAAACTGCTCCAACTGGGGGTAAAATGCTCCAACTGGGGGTAAACTGCTCCAACTGGGGGGAAACTGCTCCAACTGGGGGTAAACTGCTCCAACTGGGGGTAAACTGCTCCAACTGGGGGTAAACTGCTCCAACTGGGGGTAAACTGCTCTAACTGGGGGTAAACTGTTCTAACTGGGGGGGGGGTAAACTGTTCTAACTGGGGGTAAAGTGTTCAAACTGAGGGTAAACTGCTCAAACTGGGGGTAAACTGTTCAAACTGGGGGTAAACTGTTCAAACTGGGGGTAAACTGCTCAAAGGGGGGGTAAACTGCTCAAAGGGGGTAAACTGCTCAAAGGGGGTAAACTGCTCAAAGGGGGTAAACTGCTCAAAGGGGGTAAACTGCTCAAAGGGGGTAAACTGCTCCAACTGGGGGTAAACTGCTCCAACTGGGGGTAAACCGCTCAAAGGGGGGTAAACCGCTCAAAGGGGGTGAACCGCTCAAAGGGGGTAAACTGCTCAAAGGGGTAAACTGCTCAAAGGGGGGTACTCTGTTCTAACTGGGGGGGGTAAACTGTTCTAACTTGGGGTAAACTGTTCTAACTGAGGGTAAACTGTTCTAACTGGGGGTAAACTGTTCTAACTGGGGGTAAACTGTTCTAACTGGGGTAAACTGTTCAAACTGGGGGTAAACTGTTCAAACTGGGGGTAAACTGTTCAAACTGGGGGTAAACTGTTCAAACTGGGGGTAAACTGTTCTAACTGGGGGTAAACTGTTCTAACTGGGGGTAAACTGTTCAAACTGGGGGGTAAACTGTTCTAACTGAGGGTAAACTGTTCAAACTGGGCGTAAACTGTTCAAACTGGGGTAAACTGTTCAAACTGGGGGTAAACTGATCCAACTGGGGGTAAAATGCTCCAACTGGGGGTAAAATGCTCCAACTGGGGGTAAACTGCTCCAACTGGGGGTAAACTGCTCCAACTGGGGGTAAACTGCTCCAACTGGGGGTAAACTGTTCTAACTGAGGGTAAACTGCTCTAACTGGGGGGGTAAACTGTTCTAACTGGGGGGTAAACTGTTCTAACTGAGGGTAAAGTGTTCAAACTGAGGGTAAACTGTTCAAACTGGGGGTAAACTGTTCAAACTGGGGGTAAACTGTTCAAACTGGGGTAAACTGTTCAAACTGGGGTAAACTGTTCAAACTGGGGGTAAACTGCTCAAAGGGGGGGTACACTGCTCAAAGGGGGTAAACTGATCAAAGGGGGTAAACTGCTCAAAGGGGGGTAAACTGCTCAAAGGGGGGTAAACTGCTCAAAGGGGGGTAAACTGCTCCAACTGGGGGTAAACTGCTCCAACTGGGGGTAAACCGCTCAAAGGGGGGTAAACCGCTCAAAGGGGGGTAAACCGCTCAAAGGGGGTAAACTGCTCAAAGGGGGTAAACTGCTCAAAGGGGGTACTCTGTTCTAACTGGGGGTAAACTGTTCTAACTTGGGGTAAACTGTTCTAACTGAGGGTAAACTGTTCTAACTGAGGGTAAACTGTTCTAACTGGGGGTAAACTGTTCTAACTGGGGGTAAACTGTTCTAACTCGGGGTAAACTGTTCTAACTGAGGGTAAACGGTTCTAACTGGGGGTAAACTGTTCAAACTGGGGGTAAACTGTTCAAACTGGGGGTAAACTGTTCAAACTGGGGGTAAACTGTTCAAACTGGGGGTAAACTGTTCAAACTGGGGGTAAACTGTTCAAACTGGGGCTAAACTGTTCTAACGGGGGTAAACTGTTCTAACTGGGGGGTAAACTGTTCTAACTGAGGGTAAACTGTTCAAACTGGGGGTAAACTGTTCAAACTGGGGGTAAACTGTTCAAACTAGGGGTAAACTGTTCTAACTGGGGGTAAACTGTTCTAACTGGGGGTAAACTGTTCTAACTGGGGGGTAAACTGTTCTAACTGGGGGGTAAACTGTTCTAACTGAGGGTAAACTGTTCAAACTGAGGGTAAGCTGTTCAAACTGGGGGTAAACTGTTCAAACTGGGGGTAAACTGTTCAAACTGGGGGTAAACTGTTCAAACTGGGGGTAAACTGCTCCAACTGGGGGTAAACTGCTCAAAGGGGGGTAAACTGCTCAAAGGGGGGTAAACTGCTCCAACTGGGGGTAAACCGCTCCAACTGGGGGTAAACCGCTCAAAGGGGGTAAACCGCTCAAAGGGGGGTAAACCGCTCAAAGGGGAGTAAACCGCTCAAAGGGGGGTAAACCGCTCAAAGGGGGGTACTCTGTTCTAACTGGGGGGGTGAACTGTTCTAACTGAGGGTAAACTGTTCTAACTGAGGGTAAACTGTTCTAACTGGGGGTAAACTGTTCTAACTGGGGGTAAACTGTTCTAACTGGGGGTAAACTGTTCGAACTGGGGGTAAACTGTTCTAACTGGGGGTAAACTGTTCTAACTGGGGGTAAACTGTTCTAACTGGGGGTAAACTGTTCTAACTGGGGGTAAACTGTTCTAACTGAGGGTAAACTGTTCAAACTGGGGGTAAACTGTTCAAACTGGGGGTAAACTGTTCAAACTGGGGGTAAACTGTTCAAACTGTGGGTAAACTGTTCAAACTGTGGGTAAACTGTTCAAATTGGGGGTAAACTGTTCTAACTGGGGGTAAACTGTTCTAACTGGGGGTAAACTGTTCAAACTGGGGGGGGTAAACTGTTCTAACTGAGGGTAAACTGTTCAAACTGGGCGTAAACTGTTCAAACTGGGGGTAAACTGTTCAAACTGGGGGTAAACTGATCCAACTGGGGGTAAAATGCTCCAACTGGGGGTAAAATGCTCCAACTGGGGGTAAAATGCTCCAACTGGGGGTAAACTGCTCCAACTGGGGGTAAACTGCTCCAACTGGGGGTAAACTGCTCCAACTGGGGGTAAACTGCTCCAACTGGGGGTAAACTGTTCTAACTGAGGGTAAACTGCTCTAACTGGGGGTAAACTGTTCTAACGGGGGGTAAACTGTTCTAACTGGGGGGTAAACTGTTCTAACTGAGGGTAAAGTGTTCAAACTGAGGGTAAACTGTTCAAACTGGGGGTAAACTGTTCAAACTGGGGGTAAACTGTTCAAACTGGGGGTAAACTGTTCAAACTGGGGGTAAACTGCTCAAAGGGGGGTAAACTGCTCAAAGGGGGGTAAACTGCTCAAAGGGGGGTAAACTGCTCAAAGGGGGGTAAACTGCTCAAAGGGGGTAAACTGCTCCAACTGGGGGTAAACTGCTCCAACTGGGGGTAAACTGCTCCAACTGGGGTAAACCGCTCAAAGGGGGTAAACCGCTCAAAGGGGGGTAAACTGCTCAAAGGGGGTAAACTGCTCAAAGGGGGTAAACTGCTCAAAGGGGGGTACTCTGTTCTAACTGGGGGGGTAAACTGTTCTAACTTGGGGTAAACTGTTCTAACTGAGGGTAAACTGTTCTAACTGAGGGTAAACTGTTCTAACTGGGGGTAAACTGTTCTAACTGGGGGTAAACTGTTCTAACTCGGGGTAAACTGTTCTAACTGAGGGTAAACGGTTCTAACTGGGGGTAAACTGTTCAAACTGGGGGTAAACTGTTCAAACTGGGGGTAAACTGTTCAAACTGGGGGTAAACTGTTCAAACTGGGGTAAACTGTTCAAACTGGGGGTAAACTGTTCTAACTGGGGGGGGGGTAAACTGTTCTAACTGAGGGTAAACTGTTCAAACTGGGGGTAAACTGTTCAAACTGGGGGTAAACTGTTCAAACTAGGGGTAAACTGTTCTAACTGGGGTAAACTGTTCTAACTGGGGGTAAACTGTTCTAACTGGGGGGTAAACTGTTCTAACTGAGGGTAAACTGTTCAAACTGAGGGTAAGCTGTTCAAACTGGGGGTAAACTGTTCAAACTGGGGGTAAACTGTTCAAACTGGGGGTAAATTGTTCAAACTGGGGTAAACTGCTCCAACTGGGGGTAAACTGCTCAAAGGGGGTAAACTGCTCAAAGGGGGTAAATTGCTCAAAGGGGGTAAACTGCTCAAAGGGGGTAAACTGCTCCAACTGGGGGTAAACTGCTCCAACTGGGGGTAAACCGCTCAAAGGGGGTAAACCGCTCAAAGGGGGTAAACCGCTCAAAGGGGGTAAACCGCTCAAAGGGGGTAAACCGCTCAAAGGGGGTACTCTGTTCTAACTGGGGGTGAACTGTTCTAACTGAGGGTAAACTGTTCTAACTGAGGGTAAACTGTTCTAACTGGGGGTAAACTGTTCTAACTGGGGGTAAACTGTTCTAACTGGGGGTAAACTGTTCTAACTGGGGGTAAACTGTTCTAACTGAGGGTAAACTGTTCTAACTGGGGGTAAACTGTTCAAACTGGGGGTAAACTGTTCAAACTGGGGGTAAACTGTTCAAACTGTGGGTAAACTGTTCAAACTGTGGGTAAACTGTTCTAACTGGGGGTAAACTGTTCTAACTGGGGGTAAACTGTTCTAACTGGGGGTAAACTGTTCTAACTGGGGGTAAACTGTTCAAACTGTGGGTAAACTGTTCAAACTGTGGGTAAACTGTTCAAACTGTGGGTAAACTGTTCAAACTGTGGGTAAACTGTTCAAACTGGGGGTAAACTGTTCTAACTGGGGGTAAACTGTTCTAACTGGGGTTAAACTGTTCTAACTGGGGGGGGGGGTAAACTGTTCTAACTTTCTAACTGAGGGTAAACTGTTCAAACTGGGGGTAAACTGTTCAAACTGGGGGTAAACTGTTCAAACTGGGGGTAAACTGTTCAAACTGGGGGTAAACTGTTCAAACTGGGGGTAAACTGTTCAAACTGGGGGTAAACTGTTCAAACTGGGGGTAAACTGTTCTAACTGGGGGGGGGGTAAACTGTTCTAACTGAGGGTAAACTGTTCTAACTGGGGGTAAACTGTTCTAACTGGGGGTAAACTGTTCCAACTGGGGGGGTAAACTGTCCTCACTGGGGGGTTAAACTGTCCTCACTGGGGGTTAAACTGTTCTAACTGGGGGTAAACTGTTCTAACTGAGGGTAAACTGTTCTAACTGAGGGTAAACTGTTCTAACTGAGGGTAAACTGTTCTAACTGGGGGGTTAAACTGTTCTAACTGGGGGGTTAAACTGTTCTAACTGGGGGGTTAAACTGTTCTAACTGGGGGTTAAACTGTTCTAACTGGGGGTTAAACTGTTCTAACTGGGGGTAAACTGTTCTAACTGAGGGTAAACTGTTCTAACTGGGGGGGTAAACTGTTCTAACTGAGGGTAAACTGTTCAAACTGGGGGTAAACTGTTCAAACTGGGGGTAAACTGTTCAAACTGGGGGTAAACTGTTCTAACTGGGGGTAAACTGTTCTCACTGGGGGTAAACTGTTCTCGCTGGGGGTAAACTGTTCTCGCTGGGGGTAAACTGTTCTCGCTGGGGGTAAACTGTTCTCACTGGGGGTAAACTGTTCTAACTGGGGGTAAACTGTTCTAACTGGGGGTAAACTGTTCAAACTGGGGGTAAACTGTTCAAACTGGGGGTAAACTGTTCTAACTGGGGGTAAACTGTTCTCACTGGGGGTAAACTGTTCTCACTGGGGGTAAACTGTTCTAACTGGGGGGGTAAACTGTTCTAACTGGGGGGGGTAAACTGTTCTAACTGAGGACAATCAGAGAAAGTTGAGGGCAGATCTGAAAATTCCTATTGACATCAGTATTGTTGAGAATGAGGAGGCTAGAGCTAATCTTGGATTGGTTAAACTTGATTTCAAAAACATCCATTCAAAGTTTCTAGAAGTTTTCAAAGGCAAGTTCGATGCTCTCCTCTTTAACCGTCCATGAAATTAACAGTATGGTAAGGGCTGACCCAAATTCTCCACAAACCAAAGCAAATCACTCCTTCCACAGCCTTTAATAAATACCTGAAATTGATTCCAAAGAACCGAGAGACGTTTTCCATGTACTTGACAGAGGAAAAGATGACCACATGTCGGGCTGAGGTTGTGTCACTTCAGCTGGCTTAATACTCACACAGAGATGAACATCTCCTAGACCCACTCTCACAGAGAGATGAACATCTCCTAGACCCACTCTCACAGAGAGATTAACATCTCCTAGACCCACTCTCACAGAGAGATTAACATCTCCTAGACCCACTCTCACAGAGAGATTAACATCTCCTAGACCCACTCTCACAGAGATTAACATCTCCTAGACCCACTCTCACAGAGATTAACATCTCCTAGACCCACTCTCACAGAGATTAACATCTCCTAGACCCACTCTCACAGAGATTAACATCTCCTAAACCCACTCTCACAGAGATTAACATATTTTATTACACAGAGATTAAAACACAACAACGCAAAATCTACCTTGATAACTTAAGCCTGATATAACCATGTCATACTTAATGACTAGCCAATTCATTTATCCAATTCAATAAACAAAGTGTTCCTCGGGAGGAGGGAGAGAAACGGGAGACTGGTTTCCAAACAGGGTAAAAAGGGGGACTGGTTTCCAGACAGGGTCCTGTGCCAAAAAGGAAACCGAGTCAGAGCTGAAAAATGTAGAGCGTAATACACCGTACAACACGAGTTTACAGCTTGACATCTGGACTTGAATCATTGTGATCGCTGTGATGAATATTCGGGGAAATAAAGGGTGGTGGGAGAGGAGGAGGAGGAGACTTGGTGATGGGGAGGTGGTTGTTTCCTTTCCTGGATTTGCGACTGACAAAATACACATTTCTCATTGGGTAGGAGGAGGGTTCTTTTTTTTTAAACTTTTTTTTTGATTGGCTTTCACTTTTTCACTTTGGCAAGGCTTTCAGAATTCTTAGGCCTTTACACTTTTCCTCTGCTGAAAAACAGAGCCGAAGAGGAGAAGAAAAAAGAAAGGTATGTGAAAGTGAAAAGCTTTTGAAATTGAAAACGGCCTATAATTATAAGCTGGAGGAAATGCATAATCAGAATCTGATTGCTCGTTTTAATCAGACTGTCATTACGGACTGCTTATCGGACGGACGAAGCACTGTATTTGGACTCTGCTTACAAATTGCTTGACAAATGGTCTTATGAGAAAAAATACATATTGGATAAATAATATGTCCATCCGGGGTAACAGCATTTCATCGTCACCATGTATGTGGCTCTTGGTTATGGGGCATAATAACTGTGTGCGTGTGTGTGTGTGTCCAAATGTTTTTTGTGTGCACAATCAATCAGTGAAGGTTTGACAGGTGGAATCTACAGATCAACTGTATTACAAAGCCTGGCTAAAATCTCATATTCTTCTGTTTTTCGTGTTTAACAGCTAATATGGAGGCCACATGTTCCCTTATAACGTTCCCTTGGCCAGCAGTTTGCTTTGCTCCAAGAAAAGCACCATGTGAATTGCATGCTGTTTGAGTGGAAATAGACCCTAAAAAGGATTGCCTGGTACTGTTTTCCTTCTTCCCCCTTAACAATCTTAACTCAGTCTCAAGATTTTAAAAAAGTAGGTGTTGAAATCTAGGGATGTCAAATCTAGGGATGTCAAATCTAGGGGTGTCAAATCTAGGGATGGAAACAGTTTAATATTTTTTATATATTTTTTAAATTGACATTCACGTCATCAGCAGCCGGGGAGTAGTTGTTGTTTGGGGTTAACTGCCCTGCTCAAGGGCAGAACGGCACATATTCTACTTTGTCGGCTTGGGGATTCGAACCTGCGATCTTTCAGTTACTGGCCCAACTCTCTTAACCGCAAGGCTACACGCCCTGAATCCAGAACCGTAGCGTTGCTAGCGCTATGCTCTCCCAACTGAGCCAAAGGAAGGACTATGTTATGGTTTCTTTATAGGACTTACATTCGTACAAAGAGGGACTGCTTGGCGGCCAGGCCGGGGGACGAGTACTTCTCGACCAGGGCCAGAGTGCTGAAACCAAACTTGTGGATGGGCTCATTGGAGTCCAAAGGGGGGAAGTCTGTGTCCACCTCCCCGTCATCCTCTGCTATGTGGAGGCAGTATGCATTCACGTTCTCACTGGAGGAGAGAGAGAGAAAAAAAACAGGGGGGAGAGAGAGAGGAAGGATAGGAGAGAGAGAGAGAAAAAACAGGGGGGAGAGAGAGAGGAAGGATAGGAGAGAGAGAGAGAGAGAGAAAAAACAGGGGGGAGAGAGAGAGGAAGGATAGGAGAGAGAGAGAGAAAAAACAGGGGGGAGAGAGAGAGGAAGGATAGGAGAGAGAGAGAGAGAGAGAGAGAAAAAACAGGGGGGAGAGAGAGAGGAAGGATAGGAGAGAGAGAGAGAAAAACAGGGGGAGAGAGAGAGGAAGGATAGGAGAGAGAGAGGAAGGATAGGAGAGAGAGAGAGAGAAAAAACAGGGGGGAGAGAGAGAGGAAGGATAGGCGAGAGAGAGAGAAAAAACAGGGGGGAGAGAGAGAGGAAGGATAGGAGAGAGAGAGAGAGAAAAAACAGGGGGAGAGAGGAAGGATAGGAGAGAGAGAGAGAAAAAACAGGGGGGAGAGAGAGGGAGGATAGGAGAGAGAGAGAGAAAAAACAGGGGGAGAGAGAGAGGAAGGATAGGAGAGAGAGAGAGAAAAAACAGGGGGGAGAGAGAGAGGAAGGATAGGAGAGAGAGAGAGAGAAAAAACAGGGGTGAGAGAGAGAGAGAGAAAAAACAGGGGGGAGAGAGAGAGGAAGGATAGGAGAGAGAGAGAGAAAAAACAGGGGGAGAGAGAGGAAGGATAGGAGAGAGAGAGAGAGAGAAAAAAACAGGGGGAGAGAGAGAGAGGAAGGATAGGAGAGAGAGAGAGAAAACAGGGGGAGAGAGAGGGAAGGATAGGAGAGAGAGAGAGAAAAAACAGGGGGGAGAGAGAGAGGAAGGATAGGAGAGAGAGAGAGAAAAAACAGGGGGGAGAGAGAGAGGAAGGATAGGAGAGAGAGAGAAAAAACAGGGGGGAGAGAGAGAGGAAGGATAGGAGAGAGAGAGAAAAAAACAGGGGGGAGAGAGAGAGGAAGGATAGGAGAGAGAGAGAAAAAAACAGGGGGGAGAGAGAGAGAGGAAGGATAGGAGAGAGAGAGAAAAAACAGGGGGGAGAGAGAGAGGGAAGGATAGGAGAGAGAAAAAAACGGGGGGAGAGAGAGAGGAAGGATAGGAGAGAGAGAAAAAACAGGGGGAGAGAGAGAGGAAGGATAGGAGAGAGAGAGAAAAAAACAGGGGGTAGAGAGAGAGGAAGGATAGGAGAGAGAGAGAGAAAAAACAGGGGGGAGAGAGAGAGGAAGGATAGGAGAGAGAGAGAGAAAAACCAGGGGGGAGAGAGAGAGGAAGGATAGGAGAGAGAGAGAGAAAAAACAGGGGGGAGAGAGAGAGGAAGGATAGGAGAGAGAGAGAAAAAAACAGGGGGGAGAGAGAGAGGAAGGATAGGAGAGAGAGAGAGAGAAAAAACAGGGGGAGAGGCAGAGGGTTGAGAGAGAAAGAGGGAGGATAGGAAAGAAAGAGAAACAGAGAAATATAGAGACAGAAAAGAGAACAAAAAGCAGGATATGAGAGGGAGGTAGGAGGGACAGAAACAGGGAGGATGAGAGGGAGGAGGGAGGGACAGAAACAGGGAGGATGAGAGGGAGGGAGGAGGGACAGAAACAGGGAGGATGAGAGGTAGGAGGGAGGGACAGAAACAGGGAGGATGAGAGGTAGGAGGGAGGGACAGAAACAGGGAGGATGAGAGGTAGGAGGGAGGGACAGAAACAGGGAGGATGAGAGGGAGGGAGGAGGGACAGAAACAGGGAGGATGAGAGAAAAAGAGAGTGACAATATTTAATATTTGTTACATCAGTGAATAAAGAATAGATCTGCTAGCAAAGTGACCGTGAAGCCAAACTCTGTTAAAGTGAAATGGAGTTCAGTGCATGCATTTGTGTATGTACTTTTGAGTGTGTGTGTGTGTGCACACACTTTAAAACAGTCCACGCAATCCTGTCAGCAACACTTTTGTCCATAACCTCTCTCTCAGTGCTAGAGGTGTCCTTCGAGACCCTGGTTCGAACCCAGGCTGTATCACAACTGGCCGTGATTGGGAGTACCACAGGGCGGTGCACAATTGGCCCAGCGGCGTGTCCAGGTTTGGCCGGTGTAGGGTGTCATTGTAAATATGAATTTGTTCTTAACTGACTTGCCAAGACTCTTCTCTCCGCCCCACTCCACCCCCTAGTCCCCTCTCTCCACCCCACTCCACCCCCTAGTCTCTTCTCTCCGTCCCACTCCACCCCCTAGTCCCCTCTCTCCACCCCACTCCACCCCCTAGTCTCTTCTCTCCGCCCCACTCCACCCCCTAGTCTCTTCTCTCCGCCCCACTCCACCCCCTAGCCTCTTCTCTCCGCCCCACTCCACCCCCTAGCCCCCTCTCTCCGCCCCACTCCACCCCCTACTCTCTTCTCTCCGCCCCACTCCACCCCCTAGTCTCTTCTCTCCGCCCCACTCCACCCCCTAGTCTCTTCTCTCCGCCCCACTCCACCCCTAGTCCCCTCTCTCCGCCCCACTCCACCCCCTAGTCCCCTCTCTCCGCCCCTACTCCACCCCCTAAAGAGTCACCACACTCTGCCCTACCCCCTAAAGAGTCCCCACACTCTGCCCTACCCCCTAAAGAGTCCCCACACTCTGCCCTACCCCCTAAAGAGTCCCCACACTCTGCCCTACCCCCTAAAGAGTCCCCACACTCTGCCCTACCCCAACCCCCTGAAGCACCATCTTGGCCTCCATTCACGGTTTCCATGAAAACCTTACAGAGGGGCTACGACCGCCCCCAGCTTTGGAAAGTAACAATGACAGACACTGAACAAAACAAACAGCGACACGATTTACGCCGTCGGG
Source organism: Oncorhynchus keta (assembly GCF_023373465.1). Classification (NCBI taxonomy): domain Eukaryota; kingdom Metazoa; phylum Chordata; class Actinopteri; order Salmoniformes; family Salmonidae; genus Oncorhynchus; species Oncorhynchus keta. The sequence goes on along the minus strand of NC_068429.1, from coordinate 8,702,083 downwards.
GCAATTAAAAGAGAGGGTAATTAAAATGGAGACAACAGAGAGGGGCTTGTTCTAGTGGGGTGTATAGAATGGAACAACTTGGGGGTCTGGGAACGCAGAGAGCTCAGTATCCCTCCAAAAGCCTTTCTTTCCATCACTTCAGAATTCGATTCACCAAGTACATTTACACATACTCAGAGTGTTACCTGGTGATATGGTGCTGCTAGTGATAGACAACATACTCAGAATATTATCTGGTGATATGGTGCTGCTAGTGATAGACAACATACTCAGAATGATACCTGGTGATATGGTGCTGCTAGTGATAGACAACATACTCAGAATGTTACCTGGTGATATGGTGCTGCTAGTGATAGACAACATACTCAGAATGTTACCTGGTGATATGGTGCTGCTAGTGATAGACAACATACTCAGAACAGTAAAGACATCCTGTCAGCCAGTCTGGTGGTGCTGGTCCTACCTGTCAGTCAGTCAGGTGGTGCTGGTCCTAACAGTAAAGACATCCGGTCAGTCAGTCTGGTGGTGCTGGTCCTAACAGTAAAAGACATCCTGTCAGTCAGTCTGGTGGTGCTAGCCCTAACAGTAAAGACATCCTGTCAGTCAGTCGGGTGGTGCTGGTCCTAACAGTAAAGACATCCTGTCAGTCAGTCTGGTGGTGCTGGTCCTACCTGTCAGTCAGTCGGGTGGTGCTGGCCCTAACAGTAAAGACATCCTGTCAGTCAGTCGGGTGGTGCTGGTCCTAACAGTAAAAGACATCCTGTCAGTCAGTCTGGTGGTGCTGGTCCTATCTGTCAGTCAGTCTGGTGGTGCTGGCCCTAACAGTAAAGACATCCTGTCAGTCAGTCTGGTGGTGCTGGTCATAACAGTAAAGACATCCTGTCAGCCAGTCTGTCACCCAGACAGACAGAGACAGAGAGACAGAAAGAAAGAGAGAGAGAGAGAGCAGGTGGAGCGAGGGAGGCAGGGAGAGAGAGAGAGAGAGGGTGGAGAGGAGAGAGGGGGTGGAAAGGAGAGAGAGGGTGGAGAGGAGAGAGGGGGTGGAGAGGAGAGAGAGAGGGGGTGGAGAGGAGAGAGAGGGGTGGAGAGAAGAGAGAGAGAGTGTGGAGAGGAGAGAGAGAGAGGGTGGAGAGGAGAGAGAGAGAGAGGGTGGAGAGGAGAGAGAGAGAGGGGGGAGAGGAGAGAGAGAGAGGGTGGAGAGGAGAGAGAGAGAGGGTGGAGAGGAGAGAGAGAGAGGGTGGAGAGGAGAGAGAGAGGGTGGAGAGGAGAGAGAGAGGGTGGAGAGGAGAGAGGGAGGGTGGAGAGGAGAGAGGGGGTGGAGAGGAGAGAAGGGGTGGAGAGGAGAGGGGGAGGGTGGAGAGGAGAGAGAGGGTGGAGAGGAGAGAGGGGGTGGAGAGGAGAGAGTGGAGAGGAGAGAGAGAGGGTGGAGAGGAGAGAGAGGGTGGAGAGGAGAGAGAGGGTGGAGAGGAGAGAGAGAGGGTGGAGAGGAGAGAGGGGGTGGAGAGCAGAGAGTGGAGAGGAGAGAGAGAGGGTGGAGAGGAGAGAGAGAGGGTGGAGAGGAGAGAGAGGGTGGAGAGGAGAGAGAGAGGGTGGAGAGGAGAGAGGGGTGGAGAGGAGAGAGAGAGGGTGGAGAGGAGAGAGGGGTGGAGAGGAGAGGGGGCGATAGAGAGGGTGGGACGGGAAAATCGCAAATCCATCCGACAAGTCAGTTTCCCCACCCAACACCGACTGTACCACAATTATCCCTGTACCACTTTCCCTCTCTCTTTTCACTCGCTCCTCCCACCTCTTTCAGTCATTCTCACAACACATCGTCTCGTCTGGTTCCCTGTCGTACAAACACTCACTGTTTCCCGAAAGACAAGAGAGTAAAGACAAGCATCCCTCGAGCCACAAGTCACAAGTACTGTTCTAGAAATTAGAAGATAAGTACAGAGAGATAAAACTTTGAAAGAGACTGTATATTCTATTTGCAAACCATCTCGTCTCAAGGGTATTTGTGCTCCGCCTACATTCAGAGAAACACATCTTCCACTAATAGCGCTCTTCATGAACGTGGCGTATTGATTCACACACGCTTAACAAACTGCTAACTTTAATAATTTACCTAACAGTAAAGACAACAACATTTGTAAAACAACAATCACTCCACCTCATCCCTTCAGTCTTTCTTTATTCTGCAATTTGGTGGTGGTGGGGGTCAAAGGTCATGTCATTTCCACAGAAGGGAGGGGTGATTGTACCCTCTATCTGTTCCTCTCCTCTGCATGTGGCAGGGCCTCCAGGGGACCAAGGACTCATTTGCTACCTTCTTTTAAATATCAAACACTTTTCATTGGAATGGCCAGCACGTCAATTTCATTATCTATGTAGAGGTGCCAAGTTAACGAAGAACTTTCTAATTTGCACCCATTATAAAGAGCGACTTGGTATTTTTTGTTTCTAATATGAACTCTGGCGTAGCTAGCGAATAACGCCTTGTAACCACTCAGCACTCTCAGAGTTCATCTACGCACTGCATCTCAGCACCTAGAGCTCTCCACTGTCTCCAGCCTTCATCAGATCCATTATCATAGTGGCCCAGTGCTCTTCCCTAGGGACAAGAACTGCTTTAGGTGGTGGTGGGGGGTTCAAAGGTCATGTCATTTCTACAGAAAGGAGGGGTGAGTGTACCCCCTATCATCCTTGATCTGTACCTCTTCTCTCCTTCTCATCCCTTCCTCTTCACTGTGTGTGGCAGGGCCCTCCAGGGGACTAAAGGCTCATTGCTATGCCACTCATGTCCCACCTCAACCTCCCAACTGTCCACATTGGGCTTTGTGCTGGCTGGGTGTGTTGTTGTTGTTTTGTTACACCCCCCTCTCTCTTATTATGCATTCTTTCTCTGCCCCCCCCCCAAACAGTATCCACTTTCAGACTGGCTATCTAATAAATCCTGATGTTGTGCCACAGACCGAGGAGTTGCATTCTTCCACGGTTGATTGTGTGAACCGTGGAGACTATTCAAGTAAACAAGGGGAGAAATCTTAGTGTTGTGATGATGAGACGCTGGCGATCGATAGGGGAACACATTAGACCAGATATCACAGACAGATGATTATCCAAAGAAAGTATTTTCTGTTCAAATCAGGGTTGGGGTCAATTCCATTTTAAATTCAGTGAGTTCGGCAAGTAAACCTGAAATGACAATATTCCTCAATCTTTTGGACTTTCGGTTTCTGCGCTGACCCCAACCATGGCTCAAATACATCCACTAGTTCGTATTGTTACTATATTGTCATTTTTGTGTTTGTATTTTCGTAAATTATGTTGGTGTATTTTTTGTTTGAGTGGTCACTACTTCCCACAAGTCTAAAAGCATTGAATTACTGGAAGCATAGGCTAGGGCAAGGGGTCCCCAAGCTGCAATTCTATTTCAAATAGGCATATACTTCTCTACCCTGCAACTCTTGCCCGAGGCCTTGGTGTACAAGAGACATGTTATCTTTTAATATACCTTGTCAAATAATGGACAATAAAACACTAAGAGGCCGCATAAAATTATATTTGACTCTCAAAATTACAATTATTCATAGAGAAACAACTAAAATGCATGTTCTGAGTCCATGTCAATGCCTAAATCACACCAGAAGAGCGATTTTGGAGGTCAGACTTTTGTGGGGGGGTATTTAGAAAGAGGAACGTGTCGGTCTTAGTGATGTTTCTGTCAGGTCGACCGATACAGCACACGTCCTGGCAGAATGTGCAAAAACAATGGCCACTTAATCCATATAAATATTCATGATGTCTTTCTGTCCGGTAAGTCTACTTTGAAGTTAATATTTAATTGAGAAGGTTTCGGGGGAAAGTCTTTGTCTACCCATAAGATGGTCATCATTAAATAGCATCGAAAGACAACTCTGCACCCCAAATAGACAAACCACAATATTGTTACATTTGGCTTTTTTTAAGCCAATAGTGGCTAAGCAGGGGTAGGATAATGTCAATGTGGCATCTGATTGGATAGAAGGCGGGAGCTATATGTTTATGGCAGTTTGCGATGGAACACATAAAAAGAAAAATCCATGTACTTTCAGAATTGCTTGGTGAGATACTCATAGGGGAGCTGAGAGCTATGGTTAGTCCCCTGGGCTAGAGGGAGATCTACCTGTGAGAAACCCCTGGGCTAGAGGGAGATCTACCTGTTAGAAACCCCTGGGCTAGAGGGAGATCTACCTGATGGAAACCCCTGGGCTAGAGGGAGATCTACCTGTTAGAAACCCCTGGGTTAGAGGGAGATCTACCTGTTAGAAACCCCTGGGCTAGAGGGAGATCTACCTGATGGAAACCCCTGGGCTAGAGGGAGATCTACCTGTTAGAAACCCCTGGGCTAGAGGGAGATCTACCTGTTAGAAACCCCTGGGCTAGAGGGAGATCTACCTGATGGAAACCCCTGGGCTAGAGGGAGATCTACCTGTGAGAAACCCCTGGGCTAGAGGGAGATCTACCTGTGGGAAACCCCTGGGTTAGAGGGAGATCTACCTGTTAGAAACCCCTGGGCTAGAAGGAGATCTACCTGTTAGAAACCCCTGGGCTAGAGGGAGATCTACCTGATGGAAACCCCTGGGCTAGAGGGAGATCTACCTGTTAGAAACCCCTGGGCTAGAGGGAGATCTACCTGTTAGAAACCCCTGGGCTAGAGGGAGATCTACCTGATGGAAACCCCTGGGCTAGAGGGAGATCTACCTGTGAGAAACCCCTGGGCTAGAGGGAGATCTACCTGTGAGAAACCCCTGGGCTAGAGGGAGATCTACCTGTGAGAAACCCCTGGGCTAGAGGGAGATCTACCTGTGAGAAACCCCTGGGCTAGAGGGAGATCTACCTGTGAGAAACCCCTGGGCTAGAGGGAGATCTACCTGTGAGAAACCCCTGGGCTAGAGGGAGATCTACCTGTGAGAAACCCCTGGGCTAAAGGGAGATCTACCTGTGAGAAACCCCTGGGCTAGAGGGAGATCTACCTGTGAGAAACCCCTGGGCTAGAGGGAGATCTACCTGTTAGAAACCCCTGGGTTAGAGGGAGATCTACCTGATGGAAACCCCTGGGCTAGAGGGAGATCTACCTGTGAGAAACCCCTGGGCTAGAGGGAGATCTACCTGATGGAAACCCCTGGGCTAGAGGGAGATCTACCTGATGGAAACCCCTGGGCTAGAGGGAGATCTACCTGTGAGAAACCCCTGAGCTAGAGGGAGATCTACCTGTGAGAAACCCCTGGGCTAGAGGGAGATCTACCTGTGAGAAACCCCTGGGCTAGAGGGAGATCTACCTGATGGAAACCCCTGGGTTAGAGGGAGATCTACCTGTGAGAAACCCCTGGGCTAGAGGGAGATCTACCTGATGGAAACCCCTGGGCTAGAGGGAGATCTACCTGATGGAAACCCCTGGGCTAGAGGGAGATCTACCTGATGGAAACCCCTGGGCTAGAGGGAGATCTACCTGATGGAAACCCCTGGGCTAGAGGGAGATCTACCTGTGAGAAACCCCTGAGCTAGAGGGAGATCTACCTGTGAGAAACCCCTGGGCTAGAGGGAGATCTACCTGTGAGAAACCCCTGGGCTAGAGGGAGATCTACCTGTGAGAAACCCCTGAGCTAGAGGGAGATCTACCTGATGGAAACCCCTGGGTTAGAGGGAGATCTACCTGTGAGAACCCCCTGGGCTAGAGGGAGATCTACCTGATGAAAACCCCTGGGCTAGAGGGAGATCTACCTGATGGAAACCCCTGGGTTAGAGGGAGATCTACCTGTGGGAAACCCCTGGGCTAGAGGGAGATCTACCTGTGGGAAACCCCTGGGCTAGAGGGAGATCTACCTGTTAGAAACCCCTGGGTTAGAGGGAGATCTACCTGATGGAAACCCCTGGGTTAGAGGGAGATCTATCTGATGGAAACCCCTGGGTTAGAGGGAGATCTACCTGTGGGAAACCCCTGGGCTAGAGGGAGATCTACCTGTGGGAAACCCCTGGGCTAGAGGGAGATCTACCTGTTAGAAACCCCTGGGTTAGAGGGAGATCTACCTGATGGAAACCCCTGGGTTAGAGGGAGATCTATCTGATGGAAACCCCTGGGTTAGAGGGAGATCTACCTGATGAAAACCCCCTGGGCTAGAGGGAGATCTACCTGATGAAAACCCCTGGGCTAGAGGGAGATCTACCTGATGGAAACCCCTGGGTTAGAGGGAGATCTACCTGTGGGAAACCCCTGGGCTAGAGGGAGATCTACCTGTGGGAAACCCCTGGGCTAGAGGGAGATCTACCTGTTAGAAACCCCTGGGTTAGAGGGAGATCTACCTGATGAAAACCCCTGGGCTAGAGGGAGATCTACCTGATGGAAACCCCTGGGTTAGAGGGAGATCTACCTGTGGGAAACCCCTGGGCTAGAGGGAGATCTACCTGTGGGAAACCCCTGGGCTAGAGGGAGATCTACCTGTTAGAAACCCCTGGGTTAGAGGGAGATCTACCTGATGGAAACCCCTGGGTTAGAGGGAGATCTATCTGATGGAAACCCCTGGGTTAGAGGGAGATCTACCTGTGAGAACCCCCTGGGTTAGAGGGAGATCTACCTGTTAGAAACCCCTGGGTTAGAGGGAGATCTACCTGATAGAACCCCCTGGGTTAGAGGGAGATCTACCTGATAGAACCCCCTGGGTTAGAGGGAGATCTACCTGTTAGAAACCCCTGGGTTAGAGGGAGATCTACCTGATGGAAACCCCTGGGTTAGAGGGAGATCTACCTGTTAGAAACCCCTGGGTTAGAGGGAGATCAACCTGATAGAACCCCCTGGGTTAGAGGCAGATCTACCTGATAGAACCCCCTGGGTTAGAGGGAGATCTACCTGATGGAAACCCCTGGGTTAGAGGGAGATCTACCTGATGGAAACCCCTGGGTTAGAGGGAGATCTACCTATTAGAAACCCCTGGGTTAGAGGGAGATCTACCTGATGGAAACCCCTGGGTTAGAGGGAGATCTGCCTGTGAGAAACCTCTGGGCTAGAAAGAGTTTACACCATATTTCATATGTCAGTAATTTATTTTCAAATCAGAGAAAGATATTGAACAAGTGCACACTTGGGGGTAGATAATTGGGACAGGCCATACTGTCAATGGACACTCACTTGAGTTTGGGTTCGCGGCCCTCGCTGGTGTACTGCCAGCAGATGAGGCCAATGAGGTCGTGGACCCGAGCATTGGCGATGGTCACCACCATCATGGGATGCAGTTTCTCCTGTGCAGACTGCATCGAGAGGTAGACGTCAATTTTTTTGGTTGCGGTTGTACCTACGTGGCCCTGCAGGAGAGAAAAAGGAGGGGGGATACAGGTAATGTTACACTGTACATTAAACGTCATATTCACTTATCGGTCAAATTCTAGCTGAGGATATGTCTAACGGAAAATAAGTATATAACTGCCATTTAAATGCATGCAAAAATGCTGACGTTAAATCTCAGGTTCAAATGGTTGATAATGAAAAGATTCCCCCTGACATGAATGCACTGTGGACCAATAAGTTACTCTAAATAATTGCTGGTGGTAAGGTCCTCCAGCCTTTCTTTGGCAGACGACTTTCATTGAATACATTACAGTTGCTTGTGGCTTTAAAAACATTTTTAAAAAAGAATGTAAGCCGCAATATAATTGACATTTGTCCTCGTATCAGGAACAACTGGGTACATTATAACTCAGCCTCTGTGTGTTTAATCGCTCCAAGGGGCTTGATACATGACGTCCCTTTTTTAAGTGTTATAGGCTCATTTATCTGGCAGAAGATCAGCTGGAACCAGCGTAGAATATATCACCATAAACATACAGGTGGACACACTGAATGTGGATTTCTACACAGAACACTAACAAAAATGGTGGCAAGCCTGCTGCTTAGTTGAAGCTCGGACCAAGCCTCCACCGAAAATGTCTACATGATATGATTGGGTAGACCAGCTGAGATAAAGATCAAGACTCCCATATGCATGTCTGTTGATTCATACGTTTAAGCTCATCTCTTCGGGCGGCCAAGACAAGCCAGTAATTAGAATTAATACACAATATAGCGTCCCTCCCGTGCCTAGGAATGAGCCGGTTGAACATCACAGAGTTACAGCAAAGAAAGGAAGACAATAGTTAGATCCATTTAATTCAAAGGAGAATAGCACCCCAGTGCTTTTGCATGAAACGATGCACAATGACAAATCTACAAGGAAAACCGTAAGCTGTCAGAAAATGAAAGAGGAGGCTATTTGCGATGCTGAAAACAGGTAGAACTTTGAGGGCCAAGGTGTGAGGAGGACCCAGGGCTGAATGTAATACGTGGTGACAGCACGGTTCAATAAGCTGAGGCCTGGAAATTAATTTGACCCCAGGAGATTTTTTGCCAAGTGTCTGAAGAGGAACAGACAACAATTACAGAGGTTTCTTCTAGCAGTTTCTCGTAAGATTTTTTCCATCTGAGGAAATGCTTTATAACATTTGATCAACCAGTATTTTTAAACTGTCCACATTCCCTGTACATATATTATCAGTGTATCAACTATGTTTTGTAAAGGATTAAGCACAATAAAAATGTCAACCCAACGTGCTACGCACAGCTCCGACTACGAGTTACTAGTCCTACTGAAAAGTGATACTGTTGAAATCTGAGGGGGGTTTTTTTTGCACAAAAGGGATCAGACGGGGGTAGGTTTTATACCGTTTATTTATCATTTCCACATGCAATCAGAAAGGGAAATCGAGAACAAGTTCTCATTTCCAAATGGTACTTCATTAAATGGGAGCCAGAAATCAGTTCTGCTGGAACAATACATTAGAGGGGAAATAGGACATAATACATTACTGTATTTGGAGAGAAAAAACAACCTCCCTTCAGTGCCAAGCAGCATTCAATAAATTCCACAATTTATTTATTAAATTACTAAAATTATTTTTTGGGGTAAAGGCCTTTCATTAGCTCCTCCACATAATGGGTTTTATGCACGCATCGTGCTTCCCGTTGACAGCGGCAATTTCTTAAATGACGCATTTATAGTTTTTTAATCATGCCAGAAAGCCCGAGTTGCAGGCACTTTTTCTACTGACCCGCGAATAATGATGCATCAAGCGTTTCGACTGACTGGAAGTGCCAAATTATAGAGTCATTTGGACCAAAAACGTAATTTTTCCCATCAAAGGGCCCAGATGTTTTCAGAGGCTCCAGTGGTCCCGGGGAGAGAGAGGAGCGCGTGGCGACGTCATCGGCATGGTGATCATCACAACAGCGCCGCCAGGCTCCGTCTCCGCTCTGTGCTCAGGCCCGTGTTTTCTCCTGACCCTGCATTTGATAAAGGACTTCATTACACGACAAAAGGAACCCATAAAAGATAAGCAGTCACCGTCTAGCCTCGAGTCCATCCTCTTGTCTTACTAAGGAGGAAGAATTCAATATCTACTGGCATATTACAACTCTGGGGAAAACATAGCAGCACCAACATTTGAAAGGGAAACTAAAATATAATTTCAGGTGGAATAAATAAATGTTGACATCAGATTTTATGTCCGCAAAATTGTGCTGTGCACTTACCTTAATTAAATACAAAACAAGGCACTGGGTATGCTCTCGAAGTTCAAGACGGCATATTTCCTAGGTGTACCAGACCACAATTCTGTCAGTTGCTAAGTAAAAGACATTCTATTGTCACAACAATGAAATTATACAATTCCCCTCTATATCTGTGATGTATTCCACAGAGAGGGCGATAAGTTTAACCTCCACGGGTCTATCAATTTAATCTCATGGGTTTTAGTACGGCTTCGGAAAGTGTTCATACCCAATGTTCCCTCTAAACTGCCCCGAGACAGCAGCGCAGTTCGCCCAGGTCTGCTGTGCAGAACAAATATCACAAGGAGAGAAGGATGAGATTGAAATTCACTCAACTTTCTAGACTTTTCCCTCTCTCTTAGTTATTAACCCTATCAACACGTTTCCCTTTAGTGTGGCAATTGCGATCGAATAAACTCGATATTTGCCACTTTCAATGCAACATACAGAAACAAAACAAACTATGCAAGACTTAAGTATGCAAAACTATGCAAGATATTTGTTGTTTTAGGCAGAATCCATCAGAGTACGACTCAGCACATACACTACCGTTCAAAAGTTTGGGGTCACTGAGAAATGTCCTTATTTTTTAAAGACAAGCACATTTTTTTGTCCATTAAAATATACATCAAATTGATCAGAAATACAGTGAAGACAATGTTAATGTTGTAAATGACTTTTGTTGCTGGAAACGGCTGATTTTCTATGGAATATCTACATAGGCGTACAGAGGCCCATTATCAGCAACCATCACTCCTGTGTTCCAATGGCACGTTGTATTAGCTAATCCAAGTTTATCATTTTAAAAGGATAATTGATCATTAGAAAACCCTTTTGCAATTATATTAGCACAGATGAAAACTGTACCCGCAAAACTCCAGAATGGTACTTGCAAAACACCAGTCTCAACGTCAACAATGAGGAGGCGACTCCGGGATGCTGGCCTTCTAGGCAGAGTTCCTCTGTCCAGTCTCAACGTCAACAGTGAGGAGGCGACTCCGGGATGCTGGCCTTCTGGGCAGAGTTCCTCTGTCCAGTGTCCGTGTTCTTTTGCCATTCTTAATCTTTTCTTTTTATTGGCCAGTCTGAGATGTTCTTTTCTTTGCAACTCTGCCTAGAAGGCCAGCATCCCGGTGTCGCCTCTTCACTGTTGACGTTGAGACTGGTGTTTTGCGGGTACTATTTAATGAAGCTGCCAGTTGAGGACTTGTGAGGCGTCTGTTTCTCAAACTTGACACTCTAATGTACTTGTCCCCTTGCTCAGTTGTGCACCGGGGCCTCCCACTACCTATTCTGGTGAGAGTCAGTTTGCGCTGTTCTGTGAAGGGAGTAGTACACAGCGTTGTACGAGATCTTCAGTTTCTTAGCAATTTCTTGCATGGAATAGCCTTCATTTCTCACAACAAGAACAGACTGATGAGTTTCAGAAGAAAGTTATTTGTTTCTGGCCATTTTGAGCCTGTAATCGAACCCACAAATGCTGATGCTCCAGATACTCAACTAGTCTAAAGAAGGACAGTTGTATTGTTTCTTTAAACATCAGCACAACAGTTTTCAGCTGTGCTAACATAATTACAAAAGGGTTTTCCAATGATCAATTAGCCTTTAAAATGATAAACTTGGATTAGCTAACACAACGTGCCATTGGAACACAGGAGTGATGGTTGCTGATAATGGGCCTCTGTACACCTATGTAGATATTCCAGATAAATCTGCCGTTTCCAGCTACAAGTCATTTACAACATTAACAAAAAACTACAAAAATTGCTTTTCTTTCAAAAACAAGGACATTTCTAAGTGACCCCAAACTCTTGAAAGGTAGTGTAAGCTCAGCATTCAACACCATAGTGCCCACAAAGCTCATCACTAAGCTAAGGACTCTGGGACTAAACACCTCCCTCTGCAACTGGATCCTGGACTTCCTGGATCCCCCAGGTGGTAAGGGTAGGCAACAACACATCCGCCAAGCTGACCCTCAACACGGGGGCCCCTCAGGTGTGCGTGCTTAGTCCGCTCCTGTACACCCTGTTCACTCATGACTGCAAGGCCAAGCACGACTCCAACACCATCATCAAGTTTGCTGACGACACAACAGTGGTAGGCCTGATCACCGACAGCGATAAGACAGCCTATAGGGAGGAGGTCAAAGACCTGGCATTGTGGTGGCAGGATAACAACCTCTCCCTCAATTTTTGTATTTTTTTAATTAACGGGTTGGGTTAACTGCCTGTTCAGGGGCAGAACGACCTTATCAGACCTTATCAGCACGGGGGTTTGAACTTGCAACCTTCCGGTTACTAGTCCAACGCTCTAACCACTAGGCTACCCTGCCGCCCCTCAATGTGAGCAAGACAAAGGAGCTGATCGACGGGGATGTAGTGGAGCGGGTCGAGAGTTTCAAGTTCCTTGGTGTCTACATCACCAACAAACAATCATGGTCCAAAAACACCAAAACAGTCGTGAAGAGGGCACGACTACGCCTTTTCCCCCTCAGGAGACTGGAAAGATTTGGCATGGGTCCCCAGATCCTCAAAAAGTTCTACAGCTGCACCATCAAGAGCATCCTGACAGGTTGCATCACTGCCTGCTATGGCAACTGCTCGGCATCCGCTCAGTAAGGCGCTACAGAGGGTAGAGCGCACGGCCCAGTACATCACAAAAGACTCCAGTCACCCAAGTCATAGACTGTCCTCTCTGCTACCACTCAACAAGCTGTACCGGAGCGCCACGTCTAGGACCAAAAGGCTCCTTAACAGCTTCTAACCCCAAGCCATAAGACTGCTGAACAATTAATCAAATGGCCACCCTGACTATTCACCCCCCCTTTGTTTTTACACTGCTGCTACTTGCTGTTGATTATCTATGCACAGTTCCTTTACCCCCTACCGACATTTACAAATTACCTCGACTAACCTGTACACCCGCACATTGACTCGGTAGCGGTACCCCCTGTATATAGCCTCATTGTTACTTTATTGAGTTACTTTTTACTTTAGTTTATTTAGTAAATATTTCAACTCCATTTACTGCATTGTTGGTTAAGGGCTTGTAAGGAAGCATTTCACGGTAAGGTCTACCTACACCTGTTGTATTCGGCACGTGACAAATAAAATTTGAATTGAAGTCAGGCTAACGTAACAGCATGACGTCGGGCTAACGTACCAGCATGTCGTCGGACTAACGTAACAGCATGACGTCGGGCTAACGTAACAGCATGTCGTCGGGCTAACGTAACAAAATGACGTCGGGCTAACGTAACAGCATGACCTCGGGCTAACGTAACAAAATGACGTCGGGCTAACGTAACAGCATGACGTCGGGCTAACGTAACAGCATGACCTCGGGCTAACGTAACAGCATGTCGTCGGGCTAACGTAACAGCATGTCGTCGGGCTAACGTAACAGCATGTCGTCGGGCTAACGTAACAGCATGTCGTCGGGCTAACGTAACAAAATGACGTCGGGTAACGTAACAGCATGACGTCGGGCTAACGTAACAGCATGGAGTTGTGCTAACGTAACAAAATGAAGTCGGGCTAACGTAACAAAATGGAGTCGGGCTAACGTAACAAAATGAAGTCGGGATAACGTAACAAAATGGAGTCGGGATAACGTAACAAAATGACGTCGGGCTAACGTAACAAAATGGAGTCGGGCTAACGTAACAGCATGACGTCGGGCTAACGTAACAGCATGATGTCGGGCTAATGTAACAGCATGACGTCGGGCTAACGTAACAGCATGTCGTCGGGCTAACGTAACAGCATGACGTCGGGCTAACGTAACAAAATGACGTCGGGCTAACGTAACAGCATGTTGTCGGGCTAACGTAACAGCATGTCGTCGGGCTAACGTAACAGCATGACGTCGGGCTAACGTAACAGCATGTCGTCGGGCTAACGTAACAGCATGACGTCGGGCTAACGTAACAGCATGTCGTCGGGCTAACGTAACAGCATGACGTCGGGCTAACGTAACAGCATGACGTCGGGCTAACGTAACAGCATGACGTCGGGCTAACGTAACAGCATGACGTCGGGCTAACGTAACAAAATGACGTCGGGCTAACGTAACAGCATGTTGTCGGGCTAACGTAACAGCATGTCGTCGGGCTAACGTAACAGCATGACGTCGGGCTAACGTAACAGCATGTCGTCGGGCTAACGTAACAGCATGACGTCGGGCTAACGTAACAAAATTACGTCGGGCTAACGTAACAGCATGACATCGGGCTAACGTAACAGCATGTCGTCGGGCTAACGTAACAAAATGAAGTCGGGCTAACGTAACAAAATGACGTCGGGCTAACGTAACAGCATGAAGTCGGGCTAACGTAACAGCATGAAGTCGGGCTAACGTAACAGCATGAAGTCGGGCTAACGTAACAGCATGAAGTCGTGCTAACGTAACAGCATGAAGTCGGGCTAACGTAACAGCATGAAGTCGGGCTAACGTAACAGCATGAAGTCAGGCTACCGTAACAGCATGAAGTCAGGCTAACGTAACAAAATGAAGTCGGGCTAACGTAACAAAATGAAGTCGGGCTAACGTAACAGCATGAAGTCAGGCTAACGTAACAAAATGAAGTCGGGCTAACGTAACAAAATTAAGTCAGGCTAACGTAACAAAATGAAGTCAGGCCCCCAAGCCATTTGTATGTGATTTGAGAACCGGCACACTGGCCAAAAATAGAGTCTAGTTGTATAGTGTATAGACAGCCTTAGTGGTGAAGTGTCTGCTTTAATCAGTTAACACACAGTACCTTGAAGTTTAACAACTGGGCATTGAGAACAAACGGTTTACAGTGCATGCCAGGGTATAGCCTCTCATGTCATATCACAACCACTCATCCAATCAACGAGGGGACTCATCCAATCGATATGCTCCACAACAAAACATCTTGAGATCACTACACATGGGTTCATTTCTCAAGTGAGATGCAAATCTTCAACCAAAAAAAGAAAAGCCCTCAAACTGTCTCTGTTGCAAAATGAAAAGAACCTGGATGGATGGCGTCCACAACAGAAGAGAAATATGCATCGGTGCCACCATCAATTAATCCTTAAGAAGTCTCGAGAGGTATTTGTTCTGTTAAAAAGTGATTGTGATGTTTTCTGTCTCCATGGTGATGATGAATCAAATACACAAGACTCCATTTCACTAATCATCACCATAATTAGTTGGTCCCTGTGTCGCCGGGCTACAGTCTCAGGGTGGTTGCTATGGTAATGTCAGGATGGGGAAGCTGGGGCCTTGATGTGTTTTTTTTTGGTTGGGGGGGGTTGGTGTCTGGGCCTTCGACTATGCGTCTGAGGGGGGTTGGGGAATAGACGAGCAACCCCACCCCCAGGCGGACGATGCCGTGTGCACAGGTGCCGATGTCATCTAGAATATGACTCTAGCTGTTCAGGGACTACGTTGAAAGCAACTATTATCTATTGTTTTTGCTACTTGCTTTCTCTTTTACACAGTCTTCCTCCCGTCTACGGAGCAGAGTGGAGTTCAGTCTTCCTCCCGTCTACGGAGCAGTGAGGTTCAGTCTTCCTCCCGTCTACGGAGCAGAGTGGGGTTCAGTCTTCCTCCCGTCTACGGAGCAGAGTGGGGTTCAGTCTTCCTCCCGTCTACAGAGCAGAGTGGAGTTCAGTCTTCCTCCCGTCTACGGAGCAGAGTGGGGTTCAGTCTTCCTCCCGTCTACGGAGCAGAGTGGGGTTCAGTCTTCCTCCCGTCTACAGAGCAGAGTGGGGTTCAGTCTTCCTCCCGTCTACGGAGCAGAGTGGAGTTCAGTCTTCCTCCCGTCTACGGAGCAGAGTGGGGTTCAGTCTTCCTCCCGTCTACAGAGCAGAGTGGGGTTCAGTCTTCCTCCCGTCTACAGAGCAGAGTGGGGTTCAGTCTTCCTCCCGTCTACAGAGCAGAGTGGGGTTCAGTCTTCCTCCCGTCTACAGAGCAGAGTGGGGGTTCAGTCTTCCTCCCGTCTACAGAGCAGAGTGGGGTTCAGTCTTCCTCCCGTCTACAGAGCAGAGTGGAGTTCAGTCTTCCTCCCGTCTACGGAGCAGAGTGGGGTTCAGTCTTCCTCCCGTCTACAGAGCAGAGTGGGGTTCAGTCTTCCTCCCGTCTACAGAGCAGAGTGGGTTCAGTCTTCCTCCCGTCTACGGAGCAGAGGAGTTCAGTCTTCCTCCCGTCTACGGAGCAGAGTGGGGTTCAGTCTTCCTCCCGTCTACAGAGCAGAGTGGGGTTCAGTCTTCCTCCCGTCTACAGAGCAGAGTGGGTTCAGTCTTCCTCCCGTCTGGAGCAGAGTGGGTTCAGTCTTCCTCTCCTGGGAGAGTGGAGTTCAGTCCAGGTCCCACTACAGAGCAGAGTGGAGTTCAGTCTTCCTCTCGCAGACAGAGTGGGGTTCAGTCTTCCTCCCAAAAACTTAATTCTGTCAAAGTTATTGGGATAATCTTTTTAAATGTAGCAGGGGAGTTCATTTTCCTCCCGTCTATACAACCCCCATTTCAGTGGAGTTCAGTCTTCCTCCCGTAAATTCTAAAGAAATGGTTAGTCTTCCTCCCGTCTACAGAGCAGAGTGGAGTTCAGTTTCCTCATCCAAAAACAAACCGATATGGGGTTCCTCTTTTCCAGTCTACCCTCCATATCTTTTACAGAGCAGAGTGGAGTTCAGTCTTCCTCCCGTCTAAGAGTGGGGTTCAGTCTTCCTCCACTGATTTGTGTTAGCAGAGTGGGGTATCTCTTCCTCCCGTCCAGTTAGAGTGGGGTCAGTCTTCCTCCCGTCTGAGAGCAGAGTGGGGTGTCAGTCTCCTCCCGTGGCAGAGTGGAGTTAGTCTTCCTCCAGATGGGAGATATCTATTTCACAGGCATCAGGCATTCACAGCTCAACTCCTGAAGTCCTTGACAAACCAGGTCCCACTAAAAAGTCATTGTTATTGGTGCAGACAGGAGGTAAGAGAAGTATAAACAACAAAAACTTAATTCTGTCAAAGTTATTGAAAGATAATCTTTTTAAATGTAGCAGGGACATTTTTCCTATACAACCCACATTTCAGTTGATTTCCAGCTCCGGCAGTAAATTCTAAAGAAATGGCTTATCGTTAGCTTTTTCCTCATCCAAAAACAAACCGATATTGCCTACTTTTCGCCTACCCTCCATATCTTTTCAACAGGTCTAAATTCATTTAAATCTTCGGCCACTGATTTGTGTTACCATAGAATATCTCTTAACTTTTCCAGTTAATGAGAGTCACCTGTAGTATTGAAATGAGGGATGTCAGGTCCTCTTTGGCTGATGTTATTCCAGATGGGAGATATCTATTTCACTCAGGCATCAGGCATTCACAGCTCAATGAGCCAAACGAAGAGGATCTGAACAGATTACATGGCAAAAGAGTTGAGTGTATTCTCAATTTTCTAAAGTAACAGACCAGCTTCATGGAGCTTTTCTCTACTCGTGTGTGTGTGTGTGGTGTGTGTGTGTAGAGACCAGCTTCATGGAGCTTTTCTCTACTCGTGTGCAGAGACCAGCTTCATGGAGCTTTTCTCTACTCGTGTGTGTGTGTGTGTAGAGAGACCAGCTTCATGGAGCTTTTCTCTACTTGTGTGCAGAGACCAGCTTCATGGAGCTTTTCTCTACTCGTGTGCAGAGAGACCAGCTTCATGAAGCTTTTCTCTACTTGTGTGTGAAGAGAGACCAGCTTCATGGAGCTTTTCTCTACTCGTGTGTGAAGAGAGACCAGCTTCATGGAGCTTTTCTCTACTCGTGTGTGAAGAGAGACCAGCTTCATGAAGCTTTTCTCTACTCGTGTGTGTGTGTAGAGAGACCAGCTTCATGGAGCTTTTCTCTACTTGTGTGCAGAGACCAGCTTCATGGAGCTTTTCTCTACTCGTGTGCGAAGAGAGACCAGCTTCATGGAGCTTTTCTCTACTCGTGTGCAGAGAGACCAGCTTCATGGAGCTTTTCTCTACTTGTGTGTGTGCAGAGAGACCAGCTTCATGGAGCTTTTCTCTACTCGTGTGTGTGTGTGTGTAGAGAGACCAGCTTCATGGAGCTTTTCTCTACTCGTGTGTGTGTGTGTGTAGAGAGACCAGCTTCATGGAGCTTTTCTCTACTCGTGTGCAGAGAGACCAGCTTCATGGAGCTTTTCTCTACTTGTGTGAAGAGAGACCAGCTTCATGGAGCTTTTCTCTACTCGTGTGCAGAGAGACCAGCTTCATGGAGCTTTTCTCTACTTGTGTGTGTGCAGAGAGACCAGCTTCATGGAGCTTTTCTCTACTTGTGTGCAGAGAGACCAGCTTCATGGAGCTTTTCTCTACTCGTGTGCAGAGAGACCAGCTTCATGGAGCTTTTCTCTACTCGTGTGTGTGTAGAGAGACCAGCTTCATGGAGCTTTTCTCTACTCGTGTGCAGAGAGACCAGCTTCATGGAGCTTTTCTCTACTCGTGTGCAGAGAGACCAGCTTCATGGAGCTTTTCTCTACTCGTGTGTGAAGAGAGACCAGCTTCATGGAGCTTTTCTCTACTCGTGTGCAGAGAGACCAGCTTCATGGAGCTTTTCTCTACTCGTGTGCAGAGGGACCAGCTTCATGAAGCTTTTCTCTACTCGTGTGCAGAGAGACCAGCTTCATGGAGCTTTTCTCTACTCGTGTGCAGAGAGACCAGCTTCATGAAGCTTTTCTCTACTCGTGTGCAGAGAGACCAGCTTCATGGAGCTTTTCTCTACTCGTGTGTGAAGAGAGACCAGCTTTGGAACCCATTCGACACCCAAGGAGACCAAAAGATTGGAAACTAGACAGGTGAACTGTTCAATTGTTTTCCAACTCCCATCTGACAAAAGGTCCTTGAAGCTAGCTGCCACTCTGCCCCTCCTGCCATGTAGCAGCTTCATTTCAGCCCCTTTCGTTAAAGGGAAGAGTTGGTGCTGTTAGGTAATGAGCAGATCAATTCTCCCTGTCTGACAGGCGGAACTTTGGGTTCTGTGCCTTCGTACCGAGCCACCACCTCTGAACGATGACAACGTGTGATCAACTGTAGGTCAGAGGTACTCTGAGGACTCCTTTGGAAGTGACAGTCTTAAGTGGTGGGTCTCTTACAGCCCCTGGGGGCCTCTCCACACGCCTTCGGCCTGCTGTTTCCACTGAGGGCCATGGTTAATAATATCCAATGAACTCAACGTTGGGCTAGCCGGTAGTTTTGGTGGCTATTAACCCCTCCTCGAGGGCAAATTATACATTTCTGTTTAGAGTTGTAGTTATTGTTGAGAGGACATATTAGCTAGGGGGCTGGTTGGGAGGGAGGAGGGTACTTAGGTCTGGTTAGGGGGCTGGTGGGGAGGGAGGAGGGTACATAGCAGAGGTCGACCGATAATGATTTTTCAACGCCGATACCGATAGAGATTGGATGATTTAATTTATGTATTTGTAATAATGACAATTACAACAATACTGAATGAACACTTATTTTAACTTAATATAATACATAAATAAAATCAATTTAGCATCAAATAAATAATGAAACATGTTCAATTTGGTTTAAATAATGCAAAAACAGTGTTGGAGAAGAAAGTAAAAGTGCAATATGTGCCATGTAAGAAAGCGAACGTTTCAGTTCCTTGCTCAGAACATGAGAACATATGAAAGCTGGTGGTTCCTTTTAACATGAGTCTTCAATATTCCCAGGTAAGAAGTTTTAAATTGTAGTTATTATAGGACTATTTCCCTCTATACCATTTGTATTTCATTAACCTTTGACTATTGGATGTTCTTATAGGCACTTTAGTATTGCCAGTGGAACAGTATAGCTTCCATCCCTCTCCTCGCTCCTCCCTGGGCTCGAACCAGGAACACATCGACAACAGCCACCCTCGAAGCAGCGGTACCCATGCAGAGCAAGGGGAATAACTACTCCAAGGCTCAGAGTGAGCGAGTGACGTTTGAAACGCTATTAGCGCGCACCCCGCTAACTAGCTAGCCATTTCACATCGGTTACACCGGCCTAATCTCGAGAGTTGATAGGCTTGAAGTCATAAACAGCTCAATGCTTGAAGCATTGCGAAGAGCTGCTGGCTAAACGCACAGAAGTGCTGTTTGAATGAATGTTTACGAGCCTGCTGGTGCCTACCACCGCTCAGTCGGACTGCCCTATCAAATCATAGACTTAGTTATAACATAATAACACACAGCAATATGAGCCTTAGGTCATTAATATGGTTGAATCCGGAAACTATCATTTCGAAAACAAGACGTTTATTCTTTCAGTGAAATATGGAACCGTTCTGTATTTTATCTAACAGGTGGCATCCATCAGTCTAAATATTCCTGTTACATTGCACAACCTTCAATGTTATGTTATAATTATGTAAAATTCTGGCAAATTAGGCGGCCCAAACTGTTGCATATACCCTGACTCTGCTTGCAATGAACGCAAGAGAAGTGACACAATTTCACCTGGTTAATATTGCCTGCTTAACCTGGACTTCTTTTAGCTAAATATGCAGGTTTAAAAATAGACACTTCTGTGTATTGATTTTAAGAAAGGCATTGATGTTTATGGTTAGGTACACGTTGGAGCAACGACAGTCCTTTTTCTGCGAATGCGCACCGCATCGATTATATGCAACTCAGGACACGCTAGATAAACTAGTAATATCATCAACCATGTGTAGTTAACTAGTGATTATGATTGATTGATTGTTAGCAACTTACCTTGGCTTACTGCATTCACGTAACAGGCAGTCTCCTCGTGGAGTGCAATGTAATCAGGTGGTTAGAGCGTTGGACTAGTTAACTGTAAGGTTGCAAGATTGAATCCCCCGAGCTGACAAGGTAAAAATCTGTCATTCTGCCCCTGAATGTGTTCTTAGCTGACTTGTCTAGTTAAATAAAGGTGTAAAAAAAATATTATTTTTTTAAATTGGCCAAATCGGTGTCCAAAAATACCGATATCCGATTGTTCTGAGAAACATGAAATCAGCCCTAATTAATCAGCCATTCTGATTAATCGATCGACCTCTAGTACATAGGTCTGGTTTGGGGACTGGTGGGGAGGGAGGAGAGTACATAGGTCTGGTTTGGGGGCTGGTGGGGAGGGAGGAGAGTACATAGGTCTAGTTTGGGGGCTGGTGGGGAGGGAGGAGAGTACATAGGTCAGGTTAGTTTCAACTGTTCTGCCTTACTATTATTCGACCATGCTGGTAATTTATGAACATTTGAACATCTTGGCCATGTTCTGTTATAATCTCCACCCGGCACAGCCAGAAGAGGACTGGCCACCCCACATAGCCTGGTTCCTCTCTAGGTTTCTTCCTAGGTTTTGGCCTTTCTAGGGAGTTTTTCCTAGCCACCGGGCTTCTACACCTGCATTGCTTGTTGTTTGGGGTTTTAGGCTGGGTTTCTGTACAGCACCTTGAGATATCAGCTGATGTACGAAGGGCTATATAAATACATTTGATTTGATTTGGTTGGGAGGGAGGAGGGTACATAGGTCAGGTTAGGGGGCTGGTGGGGAGGGAGGAGGGTACATAGGTCTGGTTTGGGGGCTGGTTGGGAGGGAGGAGGGTACATTGGAAAAGAAAGAACATCGTGCGTGCCACAGGTACACATCAATAGAGTCAGACACACTGTCGGGATGAGGCTACCCTAAATATAGCTTTGTGACAAGAGACTACCCAGGTGCTCCCTAACAATATAAAAAAGGGCTACATTTTGTGGAGAGATTAGTCAAAGTGAATAAGAGTCTTATGTAAGAATGTAAAAAGGGCAAGTCAGATTACATACAGTATATGTCTTCAAATCGTGATATGTTTATTTTCTAGAGAATATCAATAGTCCCCCCCTAGCAACCATTACCCTGTCACCACCACAAAACGGTATAAAAACTGGGGGGTGCGGGTATTATTTCTGAGCAATTGAAAAGCGTGTTCGATTATTTCCTGAGATAGCCTCATTTGCATTTTCGAGGCTTAATGATCTCTTGCTCTCTCTCACATTCTCCTTTTAATCTCTACAATCATTTTTCTCCACTGACAAAAGAACCAGGGGGATAAAAAGAAGGGGGAAAAAAACTGTCCATCTTTTCTATGATTCAGTATTACTGGAAAAGCTGCAGTCGAGAGAAAGACCTCATTTACTTCCATTGCTCTTGGGGATTTACTCACTAGTAAACAGTTCTAGGAAGACCTTCCTCCAGGAAATGCAAAGAACGGGTTTAAAAACACTGGGTGGAGGTGGAGGTGGGGGTGGAGGTGGGGGTGGGTGTGGAGGTGGGGGTGGGGGTGGGGGTGGGGGGTGGGGGTGGGGGGGTGTGGAGGTGGGGGTGGGGGTGGGGGTGGGGGGGGGGGGTGGAGGTGGGGGTGGGGAGGTGGAGGTGGGGGTGGGTGTGGAGGTGGGGGTGGGAGGTGGGGGTGTGGAGGTGGGGGTGGAGGAGGTGGGGGTCGGGGTCGGGGTGGAGGTGGGGGTGGGGGTGGGTGTGGAGGTGGGTGTGGGGGGTGTGGGGTGGGGGGTGGGTGTGGGGGGGGTGGGGGTGGGGGGTGGAGGTGGGGGTGGGGGTGGGTGTGGGGGTGGGGGTGGGGGGTGTGCGGGTAAAAAGAAGCCCATCACTCTTTGCTCTACCTGTCTACACATTAATCTTAAAACGCAGTTTAATTCGATCTGTGTCCTCCTCCCTGACGCGGCCCGCCACGAGATTCGATTACGGTGACTATACTTTTTAACTGCTGTCAGAGCCGGGCGGGCGAGGTCTGTGTAAACATCTGCCCGAGCACATGGACGCCTCTCATTACCCGGGCATTAAATCAAACCGCCGCAATGAATCTTTATCTACGACCGACGCCACCCCCGGCTTCGTACACGTAGACCCAAATGAACGCAACCCGTATTAAAAAACGCTCATCTTCCCGCTCTAAAAAGTGCAACTGTAAACGTGACGTCTTCACGACCGGTGTAAGACCAGCTGTTACTGGTGGAGAGACGTGTCTTTGAGCAAATTTGGCTAATCTGCAACCAGATGTCACGGAGAGACAAAAAAAAAAGTGACACACCGACTACCTCCTTGCCGAACGAAAATAATGTATCAATGAAAAAAAAAATGAAAAAAAAAGTGAGGTGGATCTCTCTGAATCATATTTCACTGATGAAATGTTAACACAGCTCATGTGCTTTTAAGCCCATAAGCCGATGTAGAAAACTGGAGACAAGAGATGGGAGCGGTGGATTATGAAAGGTCATCTGTAATGTAAATATTATTTCTAGTATTGGGGTGTATTGCAGAGGCAAAGGCAGGCTCGTCCCCTGGTTCCTTCAGCAGAGGGCCGTCTTTGGCATGAATCAAAGGCTATTTGTTTAATCTGAGCCACCAGGTTGTCTGCGAGCTGCCAAGGCACTTTGCCGCGACCTTTGCTCTTTTCCACAAATCCCTGTAAAAGGCCCGAGCAATTCACCCTGACATTTATTCGACACACAATTCTCCCAGTCTGCTCTTTTCTCTGGATCATGCGAGTCTAAGAGCAAAATGACAGAAATAAGGTCACCGAGCCTTCAGAGACTTTCGCCTGTGCCATTAGCGATGAGAAGCTGCTCCAAAATTGCAATATACATTCGGAGATTGTTTCCAAGTTTTTGAATTACTGCCTAAGTGCTTGTAAATGACATTGCCATAGCAGGGAAAAGGCCTGACGCATCTGGGGAGGAATCAGAAAAAGAAGCAAAATCTTTAGTTTAGAGAGCAGGAACGAACGTTTGCTAGTTTTTTTTTATGTATGCACGTGAAACATGGCACCGATTGGCATCAAACATGATTTGTCTTTCTTTGCAGCACAAAAAAAAACAAAATACAGTTTCAAGCTTTCGAGATACATTAAGTAATTCAGCGTAGTTTTATACCAGAATCAGATATATATTACCAGACATCTGGGAGCACCTACCTTGCCGTCGAATTTGGAGTATTCGTTGAAAGGGTTGTTGAGCTGCTGGGGGCATTGCTCGAGCCGGAGAGAGAGGGTCGACTTGGTACCAGTGCTCCTGGGTCTACCTTTAAAGTCCCTCTTCTCGAACAGGGAACCCAGGTCCTCCGCTGTGACAGAAGCGATGGAGACAGAAAATGAAGCGGAGACATTGGCGGAAGCCAAGACTGATTGAACTTACTTACTTATATTCTCCGATGTTATTGATTGTGCCAAGATTCCAAGTCAAACAGGACTTTATAGCATTAGGTCTAGATATTGTACAGTATTACATGGCATTATATGCAGTCGGCTAGGTTTGACAGTTTCTATAACATGCTATCGGATGTTGTAACATCACGTGGAGATTGATCAATGCAAAATAACAATGAATAGTCCCTATGCAGCACTGTAGTTGTCTGAGATCAGTGTAAAGCAAGGGACAATTCAAGCAATTTGCTTAATTGAAACTCCTATCAGCAAATATTTCTGGAGAGGAGAAATGTAGCGTACCTGATTGCGAGGACGACCTCTCCTTCCATTGAATGTTTTTGCATTTGATCTGGTTCTGTCGCTCCTTCCTTAACCGTTCAAGTCTTTGAGCTTTAAAAGAAGTAAATAAAACAAAATAAAGCTTTACAAGTAATGAAACAAAGCTTTTAAAAAGCCAAGATCAACAAAGTCATTCTTGTCTTTTTTATTTTTTTATTTAATTTTTTGCCTTTGTCAGGGTCATTTTTGACCACTGTCATTGGTCAGGGTCAGTTTTGACCTTTGTCAGGGTCATTTTTGACCTTTGTCAGGCTCATTTTTGACCATTGTCATTGGTCAGGGTCATTTTTTTGTTTTACCTTTGTCATTGGTCAGGGCTATGCAGCCACACACTTACAAAAGGAGAATGACAACAGAAACTGAAGTTTATTTAAAGTACATTTGACACAGCGGAACACTCTCCCGGTGGACACTGACGGTAAACAACATCTTGGGAGGTGTGAGATATGCTAAGAGGAACACTGGAGGGCGACTAGAAACACTCGCTGGGCCGTGTCAAACCTGTCCGCCCAACACAGATGACCACCCCCACCCTACTCAATGTTTTTTCCTGCAGCGATGGCAGTTACCTGGACGGGGGTCTTCCTGGGACATACATCTACACTATAGAATTTACACTTTATAAAATAGATCTATACATCTACATTATAGAATTTACACTTTATGAAATAGATCTATACAGCTACACTATAGAATTTACACTTTATAAAATAGATCTATACATCTACATTATAGAATTTACACTTTATAAAATAGATCTATACAGCTACATTATAGAATTTACACTTTATGAAATAGATCTATACAGCTATATTATAGAATTTACACTTTATAAAATAGATCTATACATCTACATTATAGAATTTACACTTTATAAAATAGATCTATACAGCTACATTATAGAATTTACACTTTATAAAATAGATATATACAGCTATATTATAGAATTTACACTTTATAAAATAGATCTATACAGCTACATTATAGAATTTACAGTTCCTTGCGAAAGTATTCGGCCCCCTTGAACTTTGCTACCTTTTGCCCACATTTCAGGCTTCAAAAATAAAGATATAAAACTGTATTTTTCTGTGAAGAATCAACAACAAGTGGGACACAATCATGAAGTGGAACGACATTTATTGGATATTTCAAACTTTTTTAACAAATCAAAAACTGAAAAATTGGGCGTGCAAAATTATTCAGCCCCCTTAAGTTAATACTTTGTAGCGCCACCTTTTGCTGCGATTACAGCTGTAAGTCGCTTGGGGTATGTCTCTATCAGTTTTGCACATCGAGAGACTGAATTCCTCCTTGCAAAACAGCTCGAGCTCAGTGAGGTTGGATGGAGAGCATTTGTGAACAGCAGTTTTCAGTTCTTTCCACAGATTCTCGATTGGATTCAGGTCTGGACTTTGACTTGGCCATTCTAACACCTGGATATGTTTATTTTTGAACCATTCCATTGTAGATTTTGCTTTATGTTTTGGATCATTGTCTTGTTGGAAGACAAATCTCCATCCCAGTCTCAGGTCTTTTGCAGACTCCAATAGGGTTTCTTCCAGAATGGTCCTGTATTTGGCTCCATCCATCTTCCCATCAATTGTAACCATCTTCCCTGTCCCTGCTGAAGAAAAGCAGGCCCAAACCATGATGCTGCCACCACCATGTTTGACAGTGGGGATGGTGAGTTCAGGGTGATGAGCTGTGTTGCTTTTACGCCAAACATAACATTTTGCATTGTTGCCAAAAAGTTCAATTTTGGTTTCATCTGACCAGAGCACCTTCTTCCACATGTTTGGTGTGGCTTGTGGCATACTTTAAACAACACTTTTTATGGATATCTTTAAGAAATGGCTTTCTTCTTGCCACTCTTTCATAAAGGCCAGATTTGTGCAATATACGACTGATTGTTGTCCTATGGACAGAGTGTCCCACCTCAGCTGTAGATCTCTGCAGTTCATCCAGAGTGATCATGGGCCTCTTGGCTGCATCTCTGATCAGTCTTCTCCTTGTATGAGCTGAAAGTTTAGAGAGACGGCCAGGTCTTGGTAGATTTGCAGTGGTCTGATACTCCTTCCATTTCAATATTATCGCTTGCACAGTGCTCCTTGGGATGTTTAAAGCTTGGGAAATCTTTTTGTATCCAAATCCGGCTTTAAACTTCTTCACAACAGTATCTCGGATCTGCCTGGTGTGTTCCTTGTTCTTCATGATGCTCTCTGCGCTTTTAACGGACCTCTGAGACTATCACAGTGCAGGTGCATTTATACGGAGACTTGATTACACACAGGTGGATTGTATTTATCATCAACATTGGATCATTCAGAGATCCTCACTGAACTTCTGGAGAGAGTTTGCTGCACTGAAAGTAAAGGGGCTGAATAATTTTGCACGCCCAATTTTTCAGTTTTTGATTTGTTAAAAGAGTTTGAAATATCCAGTAAATGTCGTTCCAATTCATGATTGTGTCCCACTTGTTGTTGATTCTTCACAAAAAAATACAGTTTTATATCTTTATGTTTGAAGCCTGAAATGTGGCAAAAGGTCACAAAGTTCAAGGGGGCCGAATACTTTCGCAAGGCACTGTACACTTTATAAAATAGATCTATACATCTACATTATAGAATTTACACTTTATAAAATAGATCTATACATCTACATTATAAAATTTACACTTTATAAAATAGATCTATACAGCTACATTATAGAATTTAAATTAAATTGATCTATACAGCTACATTATAGAATTTAAATTAAATAGATCTATACATCTACATTATAGAATTTACACTTTATAAAATAGATCAATACATCTACATTATAGAAATAAAACAACTACACAATTCAGGCACTCGAGTCAAACAGTCACACTTACATTTTTCTAGAAAAAAAAACATTTTATACCAGGTGTTACACAGACTTGTGTCCCCCCTCCCCTTTATTTTGATTCTTACCAGCCACCCCTGGTTTCTCGCGCCTTTCTTGTTGACGTCCTGGTGAGACAGTCAGCCACTTCAGGTGAAGTCTCGGCAGAAGAACACTCAGTCCCCAAAACACCACTGCTTCCCCAAACACAACAAGAGCCAAGGGAGCCAAAAGGAGATCGTCTACTAGCCAGACTTCAGATGGCCTTTGGACTCCCTCTGATTCTGGCAGTACCCCAAGCACCTCACAATAGATCAAAAATGTGCTCCAGGCATTTGAACTCTCATTGGTTCCCAGTTAATTCCATACAAAGCCACCTTGCACACCTCTGCCTTTGAAGAGGATTCATAGCACACAAGCATCCTCCTGACTCAAGTGAACCCACATCATGGAAATCGTGGAGGTTTATGGCTAGCCTATAGTGCATAGTGTGTACGAGTAACACATCATTCGCTTAGCGATCTACATAACCTTGAGGGTCACGTTTGACACAGCACCACTGTAGAAACAAATGAGGCTATTCCCTTCAATTTGGTGGGCTGACTAGATCCTCCGTTCAACAAAAATTGGTTACTGTAGCCTATCCCTATAAGGTTGAATACACAATATCATGGGCTTGAATCTCACTTCATCAATTGTGTGATCATAAAACATACCTTCGTTGAATAACAGAGGATTCTCCATGGCTCCTCAATAACATGTTATCCATGGCTCCTCAATAACATGTTATCCATGGCTCCTCAATAACATGTTATCCATGGCTCCTCAATAACATGTTATCCATGGCTCCTCAATAACATGTTATCCATGGCTCCTCAATAACATGTTATCCATGGCTCCTCAATAACATGTTATACATTATCCATTAGCCTACCTCTACAGATAACCCTTCATTGATAAGCACTTCAAGGTCCTCAAGAGCTGATGTCCATGAGTGAAAGGGTTAACGACAAAAAGGCAGGTCCTTTTTCATTTGGGCAACAGAGCGAACAAAAGGCATAATTCCCATTTACATACAAATCAAGCCCCGGCGACCCCCTGATTGCCATGGCTTCTGCCCACAACTGCTACGCCAACCGTCCATAAAATCAAGAGAAGAAGAAGAGAGAGAATAAACAACGACATGAAGAAAAACGTTGTGGACCATGAAGGCCTCGGGAGCCGTGAACCCAAACTTGAATTTGTCCAAGAAAACATATTATTGTCCGTTTGACTTTTGAGACACAACCAATCAGCATTCACTGTACCAAGTATAGCGTGGTTTAATTTCTTGGATAATAAGTTCTGAGACCTGAACCTACCAAGAGGAAGGCCACAGGTCCAATACACTCCTTACTTCACAACGGCAGGTAGCCTAGTGGTTAGAGCGTTGGACTAGTAACTGAAAGGTTGCTAGATTGAATCCCAAAGCTGACAAGGTACAAAATCTGTCGTTCTGCCCCTGAACAGGCAGTTAACCCACTGTTCCTAGGCCGTCATTGAAAATAAGAATTTGTTCTTAACTGACTTACTTAGTTAAATAAAAGGTTAAATAAAATAACATTAAAAAAAAAACACAATCTACCATCCCAGGGCTGACAAGGTAAAAATCTGTCGTTCTGCCCCTGAACAGGCAGTTAACCCACTGTTCCTAGGCTGTCATTGTAAATAAGAATTTGTTCTTAACTGGCTTGCAGAGTTAAATAAAAATACATTTAAAAAAAAAACACAATCTACCCTCATCCTGACCCAAACAATTAAAACATTGGTGTGAAATCGTTCACAAAATAAGAATCCTTCTCAGTATAGTGGTGCTTTGTTGACTGTACTACAAAGTGGCACTGCAAACCAAACACAATGTATCGCTTCAAGCACTGGGCGAAGCACAAATATATTGGCAGGGGCACCGTTGCACTTTTCTTAAATAATTCCCTATTTCTTGTGGGCTCCCGAGTGGCGCAGCGGTCTAAGGAACTGCATCTTAGTGCTAGAGGCGTCACTACAGACCCTGGTTCGATTCCAGGCTGTATCACAACAGGCCCGGCGTCGTCCAGGTTAGTGTTTGGCCAGTGTATGCCAAACTAAATAAAAATGTGTTCTTAATTGACTTGCCTAGTTAAATAAAGGTTAAATAAAAATAAATAAATACAATTCTCCTCAAACGAGTTGAAATTTTAAAAACCTTTTGGTCTCTACAAATTGGTATTGGATTGTCAAAACTACAGAAAAGGGTTTTTTTTCAGGGTCACTTAAGATTACAATTAGAATGAAGAAAATAAAAACCAATGGTATTGACAAAATGGTTGGCAACCAATAGCTAATAGTTGGTTCAATAGCCTTTGCTGAAGACAACTGCAGACAAATGCTTCTTGTAGCCATCAATGTGCTGAAGCTTTCTGCTGGCAATTTGGCCCACTCTTTAGTTGCAAACTGCTATCAATTTGTCAATGTTTGAGTGGTGCCTTCTGACAACTGTTGTTTTCAACTCTGAACTCATCGCTGGCCACTCCAGAACAGGCTAGTGTTATTTCTTGAACCATTCATGGGTGCTTTTTTAAAAATGTTTGTTTGAGTTGTTGTCCTGCTGGAAGGCCCAAAAACCTAGACCCAGTTTAAGGACACTGGGTTGAAAATTGCACCCCAAAAATACTTTGATAATTTCCTAATGTCTTGTACACATTCAAGGCCCCCAGTACCAAAGCAACCCCACAGTATTACCAAACCTCCCCATGTATGATTGTAGGGAGGGTGTTCTTTTCAATGAATGTTTCATTTGGTCATTTGGTAAAACACTGCTGAAAGAGAAAATAACCCCCCCCCCCCCATTGAACTTTACGAAAACCCATCGAAACGAGCCTAAATGCGTGAATATTCTGTGGACCAATGAAACAAAATAAGAGCTCTTTGGCAATAGAAAAATCAATGCTAAGTTTACCAAAGACCAAATGAAGCATTCAAAGTAAACGCGTAAAAATGTAAACATCCACCTCTGAAAATCACAAGCCCAGGGACATTAAATGAGCAGCGTGTACCAAGCAGCAGCCTCTGTCAAACACCACTTTCACAGCCACTAGGCCCAACTGTTCCGAGTTCTGCTCGGTGCACCCAACCACAATAATTCCTCTGGGGTAACATGGTCAGTAGACCCCGAGCCTGGGTTCAAATAGTATTTGTTTTATTTCAAATACTTTAGCGGCGCTCGATTGAGCTTGCCGGACATAAGGGAACAAATGGAATAGTTCCAAAAGTGTAAACCCCACCCACCTAGCGCTCCAAGCAGGCTTGCTCAAACGCTCAAAGTAGTTGTAAGAAAACAAAATACTTTTGAAACCCACGTCTGATTAACACCAGGCTTTTGTCAGAGAAACTTTTATTTAGTCTAATTGTATAATTATATTTCCCTGGTGGTTTATATAAGCTTGTTCATGGGGTAATACATGTGATTTTCAAAGACAGACTTTACAGCTGGGGTCAATTCCATTCCAATTCAGTCCAATTAATTCAGGAAGGGAATGACATATTGACCACTATTTTCTATGTGGACTTCTGCAATTCATTCACAAGGCTAATTAGGAAGTGACCCCAACCTGCTCTTTACTAAACATACTGCATTAACCTGTTGTATTGCTGCCTTCTATAACAAAAAGCACCACACCACTGGCCAACTTGCCTCTGTAAGTAAACCACTGATCTGGATTCCGCACGGCAGGCCCCAACAAACGTCTAGGTCGTCCACTAACTGGTTCTCCCGCCACAGTCAGAGCCCCCTATTGTTTACCTGTGTTGGAGCGCCGACGGATGCCAAAGTCCCAGCTGGAGGTGATGTCCAATGACTGGGAGAGGTCGCAGCCCGGGTTCTCCCCTCCGCTGCCCCCTTCGCCTAGGGAGCCCGAACCCAGTGAACCCCCGCTGCTGCCGGGCACCGAGGCCAGCTGCCACTTCTCCAGGTCCACGTCGTGGTCGATTAGCACCATCTCACACATGCCCGTGTCATCGCTGGTCACATGGGACTGCCGGATGTGGGCCAAGATAATGGCTGGGTTGTCCAAGAAAGCCATTGTTTGTTTCACTGCTTTGTTTCTGTTTCCCCCTTTCGATCTTACCTGTCTGTCTGTCTGTCTGTCTGTCTGTCTGTCTGTCTGTCTGTCTGTCTGTCTGTCTGTCTCCCCTCTCTCTCTCTCTCTCTGTCTGTCTGTCTGTCTGTCTGTCTGTCTGTCTGTCTGTCTGTCTGTCTGTCTGTCTGTCTGTCTGTCTGTCTCTCTCTCTCTCGCTCTCGCTCTCTCTCTCTCGCTCTCTCTCTCTCTCTCGCTCTCTCTCTCTCGCTCTCTCTCTCTCGCTCTCTCTCTCTCTCTCGCTCTCTCTCTCTCTCTCGCTCTCTCTCTCTCTCTCTCTCTCTCTCTCTCGCTCTCTCTCTCTCTCTCGCTCTCTCTCTCTCTCTCGCTCTCTCTCTCTCGCTCTCTCTCTCTCTCGCTCTCTCTCTCTCTCTCGCTCTCTCTCTCTCTCTCTCTCTCTCGCTCTCTCTCTCTCTCTCTCTCTCTCTCTCTCTCTCTCGCTCTCTCTCTCTCTCTCTCTCGCTCTCTCTCTCTCGCTCTCTCTCTCTCGCTCTCTCTCTCTCGCTCTCTCTCTCTCGCTCTCTCTCTCTCGCTCTCTCTCTCTCGCTCTCTCTCTCTCGCTCTCTCTCACTCTCTCAGAGTGCTTGATCACTTTAGGAGCCGGGCAACATAGACGTCTTCTTTTTCCTTCTCCTCTTCGGGGTTATTTTCTCCTCTCCATGGGACATGTGTGCCGGCCTGTTGGGGCAGAGTTAGGAGAGATTAGTGTCTGCCCACAATATGCAATACAAGGAAGGGAAATTATGTATTCAATTCATTAGCCACGCTCTCCATATTTCTTCTGAGGCTAACTAAACACCTGTTTAAGAGCGAAGCATTTTCACCAGTTGCTTTCTTAGAGCAGGGGTGAGCAATTGGTGGACAGACAAACCTTTTGTAGGCCTGTGGATCAATACTTTGTTTTCTAGGAACTGACTGTTGAGAATTAGAATACTAGAATACTTGGAAATGTGGTTCTTCATCAGCAGTTCTAATGTAATGACAGTCCCTGACAGTCATTCAATTTGCCCATTTCAGCAAAACAGTTTTAGATTGGTAAGTTTGTCTCGTGACCAGCTACATTACATGATCAAAAGTATGTGGACACCGGCTTGTGGGCATTAATATGGAGTTGGTCCCTCCTTTGCTGCTATAACTGCCTCCAATCTTCTGGGAACATTGCTGTGGAGACTTGCTTCCATGCAGCCACAGGAGCATTGGTGAGTTTGGACACTTATGTTGTGCGATTAGACCTGGCTCGCAGTCAGCGTTCCAATTCATGGGGTTGAGGTCAGGACTCTGTGCAGGCCAGTCAAGTTATTCCATTCTGATCTCGACAAACCATTTCTGTATGGACCTCGCTTTGTACACTGGGGCATTGTCATGCTGAAACAGGAAAGGGTCCTCCCCAAACTGTTGCCACAAAGTTGGAAGCACAGAATCGTCTAGAATGTCATTGTATGCTGCAGCGTTAAGATTCCCCTTCGCTGGAAATAGGGGGCCCGAACCATGAAAAACAGCTCCAGACCATTATTCCTCGTCCACCAAACTTTACAGTTGGCACTATGCATTCAGTCAGATTTTGTCCGTCGGACTGCCAGATGGTGAAGAGTGATTCATCACTCCAGAGAACGCGTTTCCACTGCTCCAGAGTCCAATGGCGGCGAACTTTGCACCACTCCAGCCAACGTACGGTATAGCGCATGGTGATCTTATGCTTGTGTGCGGCTGCTCGGCCATGGAAACCCATTTCATGACGCTCCCGACAAACAGTTCTTGTGCTGACGTTGCTTCCAGAGGCAGTTTGGAACTCGGTAGTAAGTGTTGCAAACGAGGACACCGATTTGTTCGAGCTACGCACTTCAGAGATCCCGTTCCGTGAGCTTGTGTGGCCTACCACTTCACGGCTGCATCGTTGTTGCTCCATGATGTATCCAATTTCACAATACAACAGCACTTATTACAGTTGACCGGGGTCAGCTCTAACAGGGCAGAAATTTGACAAACTGACTTGTGCCACATTGAAAATCAAGTTCTTCAGTAATGGCCATTCTACTGTCAATTTTTGTCTAAGGAGATTGCATGGCTGTGTGCTTGATTTTAAACTCCTGTCAGCAACGGGTGTCGCATACTTTTCAATATATAGAAACGTATCTGAACTTGGATTAAGCATGGTCGAATTTACGACCGGGGGGGTGGGCCCCATTGATAATCAGATATCATAAGAGAAAACAGCCATTTTCTCTCTCCACCCCACAACCAAAATTAAATTGCATGAAATGAGTTGTAAAAGTTGCAAAATCTTCTCTCCACCTCATAGAAAAATGTGTAGAATTGCAGGAAATTAACTTTTTTTAAACTTTCAAATATTTGTTGTCGTCGTTGTCCTCACTGTCAAGAGGGGAGCCGCTAAAACGTTTTGCTCCAAGATGAGTTGAGATGTTTTGTGGCCCCTCCCACGGCCATCAAAGTTGCCCACCCCTGTTCTAGAGGAAATTAGAAAAAAGGTGGGAACCAAACGTAAATACATTTTTTTTTAAAGATAAAAGACATTAGGTAAAGAGAGTGAATGTTTGTTTTTGATTCCCTTCTGAATCTGAACACAACGGGAAAATGTTCACTCGGCCTAAAATCCGGTGACAAGACATGCGCACTAACAAAAAGGATGGTTGACGGAGGCTAAGTCTAGAGCCTAATGCAAGGAAAACGTGCCACACGCCAAGTAAAACCAATCTGTCCGTGGTTACATAACTCCGATCGGCAGTTTCATCTCAAACGGCCTCAGATCAAGCAGAAGACACCCCAAGCAGAACAAAGGGAGCGACGGGCACAGAGAGACAGAGTTCTAGGCACAGCGACTGTTTCAGAGTCTAGGTGGAACACAACAAGAATTCCTTCAACAACCAATCCAAAACCTGCAATATGTTAGCTTTCAGTAGGAAAACACAACTGTTAATCTAGCCTACTAGTCCAGCACCATCTCACTTGAGACTGGCGCATAGCATTACATAACTATAGAGCATTGCTAATTGGCTAATTAAAAAAAAGGTAATTAAATAATGATGGCTTTGCTGAGGGACGCCTAGGTGAAATATGACAACACCTCTCCCGCTTTCTGTGGAACCTGTACGTCAGTCAGGCTGTCACGGCAAAAACACTTTAGCAGTCGTAAGTAGGTGATGAAGTGGAGTCAATTGCAAACTCAAGTCTTATCAGACAGACCGCCCGACCTTAGAAGTCCTATCGTGATGTGGAAAGGGACGAGGAGAACACAGAATAGCCTATGTCAGGGGTCTCCAACCCTGTTCCTGTAGAACTGCCCTCCTGTAGGTTTTAACTCCAACCGTGTTCCTGTAGAACTGCCCTCCTGTAGGTTTTAACTCCAACCCTGTTCCTGTAGAACTGCCCTCCTGGGGGTTTTAACTCCAACCGTGTTCCTGTAGAACTGCCCTCCTGTAGGTTTTAACTCCAACCGTGTTCCTGTAGAACTGCCCTCCTGGGGGTTTTAACTCCAACCGTGTTCCTGTAGAACTGCCCTCCTGGGGGTTTTAACTCCAACTCCAGTTGTAACTAACCTGGTTCAGCTTATCAACCAGCTAATTATTAGAATCAGGTGTTCTAGACTGGGGTTGGAGTGAAAACCTACTGGACAGTAGCTCTCCAAGAACAGGGTTGGAGAGCCCTGGCCTATGTCATCTGTAAACCATGAAGGAGGCAAAAAATATGTTCACTCCACCTAATCAATACCTTGGCTAGAATACGTTCACTCCGCCTAATCAATACCTTGGCTAGAATACGCTCACTCCATCTGATCAATACCTAGGCTAGAATACGTTCACTCCACCTAATCAATACCTAGGCTAGAATACGCTCACTCCATCTGATCAATACCTAGGCTAGAATACGTTCACTCCGCCTAATCAATACCTCGGCTAGAATACGCTCACTCCGCCTGATCAATACCTAGGCTAGAATACGTTCACTCCATCTGATCAATACCTCGGCTAGAATATGTTCACTCCTTCTGATCAATACCTTGGCTAGAATACGTTCACTCCTTCTGATCAATACCTCGGCTAGAATACGTTCACTCCTTCTGATCAATATCTCGGCAAGAATACGTTCACTCCATCTGATCAATACCTAGGCTAGAATACGTTCACTCCACCTAATCAATACCTTGGCTAGAATACGTTCACTCCGCCTAATCAATACCTCGGCTAGAATAAGTTCACTCCGCCTAATCAATACCTCGGCTAGAATACGTTCACTCCTTCTGATCAATACCTAGGCTTGAATATGTTCACTCCTTCTGATCAATACCTTGGCTAGAATACGTTCACTCCGCCTAATCAATACCTTGGCTAGAATACGTTCACTCCGCCTAATCAATACCTCGGCTAGAATATGTTCACTCCTTCTGATCAATACCTAGGCTAGAATACGTTCACTCCTTCTGATCAATACCTCGGCTAGAATACGTTCACTCCGCCTAATCAATACCTAGGCTAGAATACGTTCACTCCATCTGATCAATACCTCGGCTAGAATACGTTCACTCCTTCTGATCAATACCTCGGCTAGAATACGTTCACTCCTTCTGATCAATACCTCGGCTAGAATACGTTCACTCCTTCTGATCAATACCTAGGCTAGAATACGCTCACTCCTTCTGATCAATACCTAGGCTAGAATACGTTCACTCCTTCTGATCAATACCTCGGCTAGAATATGTTCACCTTGTCTGATCAATAGATGGTAATAGGGCTGCAGGATATGGGCAAAAACTCTAATTATGATTTTTTTTAAATCTAAATATTGCGATTTCAATTGCTTTTTAGATCAAAACACTTGGGTTGCCAGGATCGTGAGTTGGATTCCCGAGACAACCAATATGTAAAAACAAATGCACACACAAGTTGCTTTGGATAAAAGCGTCTGCTAAATGGCATATATATAATTATATGATTGGTGTTGTTTGGCATGACAACAAATAAAAAGCCAGGTATAAGAGTTGTTGTGACAGGGTACTAGGAACCAAAGTGTTGGTCAGTGTTTCCCAGGGGACCCTAATTATATTAGAATTAATGTTACATTCAGACAAAGGTTTTAGAATATGCTTCCACTCTGATTCAGAACGTTGCTGCACAAACGACATGCTGACACCAATAGAGCTAACATTTTCTAGCCAGATTTCCCTTCCTAGCTCAATAATATTTGCAAGTTTTGTGCATTTATTTAGCCAGTTAGCTCGTTAGAGATAAGCATGAGATTTTTTTTTTAAGCACATGTGGATCTTGCTAAGACGAACTAGTGTTTTGCAGAGATAAATTTACACAAACCAATAGTATAATACAGAAAACGTTGATTTATAAGAAGAAGCAAAGTTGAAAACAGCTTTGTTTTTTTTGTTTTTTTACTGCATGCAATGGCTAACAGAAGCATGAAGACTCAAATTGAGAGACTGAACACAACAGTCAAGCCAACCGTGCCTGCTTGAGTGACAAGGTACAGGGTTTGGTGTGTGGGAAAGCAGTGAAGAGACGAAAAACAGAATAAACTATAAAAACGTACTGGACTCAAAAAAAAAAATCACAGCATTGCAGGTCAATATCACAATTGTGATTTAAAAAATGGATTAATTGTGCAGCCCTAGATGGTAATAGTGTATCTAAGTCAGGGAAAGGGGGATACCTAGTGAGTTGTAAAACAATGCATTCACCTGAAATGTGTCTTCCGCATTTAACCCAACCCCTCTGAATAAGAGTGGTGCATCCTGAAATGTGTCTTCCGCATTTAACCCAACCCCTCTGAATAAGAGGGGTGCATTAGCCAACGGTGACAGCTAGTCTTCCTGGGGTACGAGACATTACAGACAAAAATATTTTCCCATTCATATACATTTAAAAACATTAACATATCAATTATACTTATATATACACAGTATATACAGTGGGGCAAAAAAGTATTTAGTCAGCCACCAATTGTGCAAGTTCTCCCACTTAAAAAGATGAGAGGCCTGTAATTTTCATCATAGGTACACTTCAACTATGACAGACAAAATGAGAAAAAAAATTCCAGAAAATCACATTGTAGGATTTTTAATGAATTTATTTGCCCCGTCACCGTATTAATTCAGACAGCTTGCTTAGATAACTAGTAAGTTAAAAACTTAGTAGAAGTGCTGCAGAGATGGTTGTCCCATCTCCACAGAGGAACTCTGGAGCTCTGTCAGAGTGACAATCAGCTTCTTGGTCACCTCCCTGACCAAGGCTCTTCTCCCCTGATTGCCCAGGCGGCCAGCTCTAGGAAGAGTCTTGGTGGTTCCAAACTTCTTCCATTTAACAAACGATGGAGGCCACTGTGTTCATGGGGACTTTCAATGCTGCAGACATTTTTTGGTTCACTTCCCCAGATCTGTGCCTCGACACAATCCTGTCTCAGAACTATATGGACAATTCCTTAATCCTCATGGCTTTGTTTTTGCTCTGACTTGCACTGTCAACTGTGGGACCTTACATAGACAGCTGTGTGCCTTTCCAAATCATGTCCAATCAATTGAATTT
The DNA here is from genome assembly GCF_023373465.1 of Oncorhynchus keta. Lineage (NCBI taxonomy): Eukaryota > Metazoa > Chordata > Actinopteri > Salmoniformes > Salmonidae > Oncorhynchus > Oncorhynchus keta. Next base: position 8,664,445 of record NC_068429.1, on the reverse strand, counting down.
ACCACAGGTGGACTCCAATCAAGCTGTAGAAAGATCTCAAGGATGATCAATGGAAACAGGATGAACCTGAGCTCAATTTCGAGTCCCATAGCAAAGGGTAAATAAGGCATTTCTGTTTTTAATACATTTTCAAAAAAATTCTAAAAACCTGCTTTCACTTTGTCATTATGGGGTATTGTGATGTCATTATGGGTTATTGTGTGTGGATTGATGAGGGGAGAAAAAAATGTAATACATTTTAGAATAAGGCTGTAACATAACAAAATGTGGAAAAAGAGAAGGGGTCTGAATACTTTCCAAATGCATTGTAACTACAACAATTGTGGATAACTATTGCTAACCCCCCCCGGATACAACATCAACAACCAATCAAAAACGTGTTCTATTGAAGCGCTCCAGGTTATAGGTGCGTGAGGAATAGCCACTCGAAGGGGAGAGGAGAAGCAAGGCGCACAGTGAGCTTTCCTTCGTAACTGGTAATACTTGAGAGACAGATGATCCATGACTGACAGAATCAGAAGGAGCCTACTAGCAAACCACTTGAGCAACGAGGCAAGCAATGACAAGACGTAAAAATGTAAGACGCACAG